>NC_035107.1:30358250-30658250 GCF_002204515.2 Aedes aegypti
CGAATCACCATGACATTTATAACATTAGCTTTCAATAGGGTCCTCAAGCCCTGCCCCAATTTTAGTGCCAAACGCTTAAGTTTAGGCTAAAAACACATGTTTACTCAATTTTTAAATGTTTTCCGTTTGTATAAGCCCAAAAAACAATTTATTATGTTTTTTTAGATTTTGTCACACCCCTTGACTCAAATTGTGGATGTATTTTGTTTTCCGTGTCCCTTTCGAAATGTCAGAAGGAACAACCCCAGTGTTAAAACTAGAACCCCTGTGGTGTTTTTGTCGACTAAGCGAACGTCAAACAAGATCAAAAGTGTCAAGGTTCATTTATAGACCCAATGTTTCATATAAAAAGTTTAAATATGATATAGCCGTTATTTTAGCGGGAAAAATAGCTAAGGTGGTTGCAGTAACATGTTCTGGATGGGCACCCAGGGCAGGATCCACGGAAAACATTCAGTGGTGGGACACAAGGTGACTTTACCAAGAAGATTCAGCAATCGACGGGAAGATACGCTCGATCTCGGGCTAAGCCAATAGGTTACTGGAACACCTTTTCCGGTTGCCGAGTCATAGGCATGCAAGGACATGTCATCATGTTATCATCATATAGGAAATAACCCAGGCAGGCAGGCCACACAGCCCCTTGCATGCAAGCCGTACACGTGAACAAATATCGAAATGCACCGTTTTTTCATTGAATAGGTACCTACAGTAACACTTTGGAAGAGATTGAACATAATATGATTTGTTCGTAATAATGGTGTTTAGCTTGGTAGTACTGCACGACGCCCGTTCAGTTTCCGGAGTTTGCGGCATTCGCTAGGACTGGTCGGTGGTCACAGCAAATGACGAATGTTTTCCGATTGGCGCTGCGCTTCTAAACTTTTTGTTGCATTTGGTAGGATATATGATGACTGGTGGTGGTTTGGAACGGTGACGATGGAAGATCTATGTGACTCGAGTTGAAGTTATTGTAGTGATTTTTTCCTGTTTCATGATTTTTGTGTGGCTCCTTCCTAACAGTTGACACCATTCAGTTCACGTTGGGCGTTTATTTTCCTCGATGTTTTTTTAAGTGAAATGCAGTTTTGAAATGTTTACCCTTATGATGTTCGTCACTGTTGACCAGGATGTTATTTGATTTGAAGTTCGCAATCTAAGTGAATTCAGATTTCTCCGTTTAATGTTTGGGATAACGTGTTGCAGTGATGTTGCGATAAACCAACCGCAGCTTACCTGGTCTTACGAACGATTCCCGGTGAATTCAGTCGAGTTTTTTTTTGCATTGTTTAAGGTTGCTCAAAATTTGTCGGCAGTCTATTTTCTTATCCTTAGTACACAACTTCCGTCATGGCGTCATAGCAAATTCTTAGATTTAGGCATCTCCATTTTTAGTTCATTCTAGTGAAATCACTCAGGTACGTAGTTGTGCCCAGCTGAGATGGCACAATTTATATTAAATATAAATCTAAAGTTGGCGTAGTTAAGGTAAAACTCCGCTTCTTTCCTAATATGTGTTTGTAGTTTGATGCTACAGTCTGTTCTATTAATATGTTGCTTCCTGAGACACGATGTCAGTGAAATCCAAGCTTTCTTGTGCGTTATTGCTTTGTTGGCGCTCAGTTTGATTTTGTGAATTTCACTCTATTTATCAATATCCGACATATTGAGACAGTAATAGTAGCCAACGGCGTATAATAAGTTGCATCACGCTTCTAGTTGCATAGTTCGATTGCAATTGATGTTGACATTAGGAAAATCAGCTAGGAATGCAAAATCGTTGTGTTATCTTTTATCGCCTAGTTTTATGCAGTTTTTAACTGATTTGATGTACTTAAATCTCCTTGATTCCTCCCTAGTTGGCTGACACACTTTTGAAGAGGTGGGTTAATGGATTATTCACGTTGAGAACGTCGATTTCATTCTTCAAAATCCAATCTATTCCTTAACATATGGATGTAAGCTGTAGACTCAAAATCTGTTCGATTTGAAAAATCCTTGAAAAGACCGGCCGTGAATATGGTGTTCTATATCGTAGTCGTTGACAAACGGAAGTTACCGGAGGAAAGTGAGATGTGGACGTAGAACTTTAGTGGAAGCTTTCAAGAGTGATGTGCTTTGCTCCTCGATGCTAATTATCGATTATCGCCCCTAAATTTCGACGACAATATTGGTTTGTAGTATCCTGCTGATGTGGAAGAATGTAATACGATTGAACAACTGAAGTCGATGTTGACTGCAATTTCCGTGGGAAGACGTAGGAGACGGTTTTCCTTTTCGTTGGCACCGCTGTAGGTGCCTCCGCTCTACCGATGATCTTCTCTAAGTCCAGCTTATCGAATGCTTCCAGTAAAATTTGTTTTCGTCATAACAAAATCAAACCCTAGACAGACGATAACTCCGCTAATGGAACGACCAAGATCTAACTGGAACGCATATTACAGATATAACTGCAGCATTTTTCCAGCTAGCATTGCTGATTGGATGGTGATGAAGTTGGGTTCAGTACATTTGTGGCTAATCCAGATCTTCGGCAGCGATTACTTGTAGATGTAGAGTTCAGGAAAAGGATGGCAATCTAGTGATTTCCGTTTGGCATAATGGTCGTTTGGCATAATGGCCGTTTGGCATAATAGTCGTTTGGCATAACGATTGAGTAAGAATGAATATCGGCATTTACGAATCTTTCACCGAGGTCAACACCACTGAGCCCATAGGAAATTTTTTTTGTAGTTTCTCAATGAGCGTGGTGGTCGTTCAGAGATAATCCAAGCTATGAATGTCATAAATTGTAGTGACATTAGAGAGCATAACTAAATAAAACTCGTGACGGGTCTGGTGGAAGATCTTTTCGGAACAATAATTTTCTTCACATCCCAGAACATAAAGTATTGTTGAATTGTTGTGATATAGATAATTGAAAATAGTAAATTGGCAAAGAAAGTTCGCAGTTATTAATAAAGGGAATGCACATATTTTGCTGCAGATCAAGCTCTGTTCCAGTTTTTACGTAATACTTGATGAAAATTACTTAGTAGAAGAAGGAAACATTTATTTGCAAAATATTAGAAACTCTTATCCAGAGATCTATTATTGCAGCATAATGCAAATATAGCCTATATAAAAGAGCAGATTTTTTTTTGGTTTAAAATGTTTAAGGCTGTAACACTAAATATCTTCTCACAAAATAACACGCAGAGAATTAACAGCTATTCAAAACAACAATTGTTTTTCTTATTTTTGATAAATACTTTCAATTTGTCGTAACTAATCGAATTGCGTTGAAACAGCAATGATTTTCATTGAAACAAATCAGAAATATTTTTGAATTTTCTGACAGCATTTTCAATCAGATTTATTTTTGAAACAACGACAAAAAACTTAATTTTAAATTGACGATTTGTTTGTTTCAGTTTATTTTAATGTTGATTCTGGTTTATAAAGACCTGATCTGTCATTTTGTTTTACAATCTTGTGTAAAAGTGAAAATAATCTACGCGGAGAAATTACAATGCAGAAGTGCAATAAATCGACTCATTTAATAGTTTTGGAACATCGGAATCCATCATAAAAGACTTCCTTGGTAAGTTGCCATCATCCTTTTCTATAGTTTTGAATCAAATAAGTCATTTTTCATTATTGCAGTTAACTCCTACATGCAACACTGGAACTAACTCATCGGAAGGATATTGAGCTGATGAGTCCACCTTGTCGCTTGTGGTGGGGAACAATTTCATTCCATAATTGATGACTCATTCAAAATAATCCAAACGTCATTGTTACGTGAAAACATACGTGGTTTTTTTTTTCATCGCACTTTTCACGTAGCTCTTACGTTAATCATAGGTAGCCCAGAATGAACGCATGAACTTTTGAACTTCGTCCATTCCACCGGCGCTACAAGTAAGAGCTACGTGGATTTTCCGGTAGCCTTTACGAAGCGTTTCAATAGGACCTAGATGGTTTTGCACCGCACATTAACTAGAATATAGACCAACCTTATCTCTAATAGGCTTTGGAAGAAAACTAATTCCCAATTGGAAAATGTGAACAAATCTAAAAGATTGTGATATCTTTATATTCAATCTGAGCATTGTGAAACTTGTTTCCCAAATGTTGTGAGTATGTTCTGTTTTGCTGCAGCCTTCGCGTGCTATAATTGATAGAGGTTATAAATCAGATGTAAAATATGAAGTTATGCAGGGATTCTTCGGTATTCAAAGCATATTTACCTTAAAATCAATCTAACACAGGGTTTAAAGTTCAGCAGCTCCTGAAGTTCTGCAAAAATCAAGCGGGCGCCATCTTAGAATTTGCGCTCAACACCGAATGTACGTACAATATGCAGATGTCAAAATGAACTTAGGCACCTACGTGAATTTCACGTAAGTGCGATAGGTAACCTCAGTAACAATTACCGATTCACTATTTGATGGTTATGAATGGCTTAGTGATCTTTATCTTAGTCAGGTGAAGTGAAGGCAAAATGAATTTGGAATGATCTACGTGATTTTTCACGTAGCAATGACGTTTGGATTTTTTTGAGTGTAGGAAAGCGGTGCAGGTACATTTTAAAATTTGATAAGCATTGTAAAAATGAAAATGAAAAAAAAAATAATTAATTTTCCCAACTACAGTTGTTTGTCTTCATTGCAACATGAAAGCAAAATGGGTGGCATCAATGAATAAGTTTTATTATTCCAAATAAATTTATTATAGAATCAAAAAAGAACAAGACTTTGTTTCAAGCATAAAAATGTTTAATTTAATGCAAAAATATTGTTGTTTCAAAAGAATAAATTATTAAATCAAAAATAAATTTTGTTGAACCGTATTGAACCCAGCTGTCGAAATCGAAAATAAAAATTTTTGAACCAAATTGATAGTAGTTATCAAAATAATGAAACGCAATTATAAGCCGGCACATAATTCAGAAATATTGTTGTGATGACTCAGAATATATTTGATATCAAAATTGTTTTCTCTGCGTGAACTCAAATGAACAACACATTCAATATAAATTTTAATTTTGAAAGTGTACATCAAAAACACTGGCTATTATCGAAAGGAGGGAAAATGTGTGATTGAAACAATATTTTTCCAGCATATCTTGAAAGTAGATCTTGTGTTTGCAAAAAATATGTTGAATATTTACAGGTTTTAAAGTAATTATTATTCTAACAGCACATCTTGCAAGAATTGCGAAATATATAAATGGTGAACATTTAGCTTGACTGAATAATAAAATTTAAAACAGTATAAATATAGAGACCTATTTTTAGAAGAAGGCAAAATATATGATTAAATCAATAGAAGATTGGACGTCAAAAAACTATTGCGGCATAATAAAACGAAAAGACATCAAAAATTGCGTTCAGAATCATAGCTCTTGTCCTACTTTTCCCCGAATGTCGTTTCTCTGAATGTCGGTTCCCCGAATGCCAGTTCCTAGAATGACTCGTTTCCCCGAAAAGTGATGCAGTTTGAATAGGTGCTATAATAGTCTTTAGTGGCTGGAAGGTGAACGAGCAAGAACGATAAGCAATCAAAAGAAGTAGGTATTCTGTCATTATGTTGGCAAACATATTGAGGACGGTAGAACTCGAAAGAACCACCAATTAAATAAAGAAGGGTGTATATCAGATGGCCAGTTCGTTCACCACCCTGAAATGTTTAAAGTTACGACAAGTATGAGTGACACAAACTTTTCGGGGAAGTGGACTTTTTGTTGAAGCGGGATATTCTGGGAACTGGTATTCGGGATACTGGTGTTCGGGGAAACGACATTCGGGGAACCGACATTACGTGAAAAGTAGCACAACCCATCAAAGTAACTCCAGTAATCGATTTCTCTTTTCGCTGATAACTTGAGCAGATCAATGTCATCAATTGCTGCCATGTTGTCAGTTGGGAACAACGAAATCTTAAAAGATTGATTGACTCTTTATTAAGGGAAAATTCAGCCCGAGGCTGGTTCATCCCCGCTCTTAAAAGAACAGCCTATGTATAAAAGAAGGTAAAATTTGTTTCAATTTCAAATCAACAGTTTTTATGCCTATAATTTGGTTACATCACATTTAAAAGAACTCCAATGTTTGAAAGAAGGGTAAATTAGTGCTAAATCTATCAAAATCTTCAGTGCAAAAAAATATTCCAATAGCGGAACTCAAAAGAAAAATTGATATTTTAAAGAAAGGTAATTCCTGCATAAATTATAAAATATTATTGACAATAACTTTTCTTATATGCTTAAGTTTATTCAAGAGCATATGATTGTTGAATAAAGTGACATTTTGTATCAATTATTGTCAGTTATTGACTCCGCAACAAGCCTAATGTCATCAGAAAGATTCAAAAGAAACGTAAAAACGAATCTCATCTTAAAAAATTCTTGGTTTCAGACTTATTATGCCAAACGACTATTATGCCAAACGACCATTATGCCAAACGACTTTATGTCAAACGACTTTATGCCAAATGACCTACCACCGATCCAACGACAAACGATTTATCCCACGATCCAAGCAGTGCATTTGGATGCTCCATATATCTGTACAGGGCGCACGTAGTGAGGTGTTGATATCATGCTGCAAAAATGACTGTCCTCGCAGACCGTTGTGCTATTTGTCGCTAGAGACGACTTCCATTCTTGGTTCAGGATGTAATTTTGATCGAGTTCATGTTCGGTTTGCTTCGTAGATAAAGTGGAGTTCTCTGCTTCAGTAGATGTCCCTTGATGATAAGTTGATTTCTCCTACTTCTCAGCAAATCGGCATCCTTTTTACGACGATCTTCTGCAAGCTTAACTTATTGAAGGCTCCAACAGAACTTTTTTAGAACATAATCAAACCCTAGACAGAGCAACACTCCGCTCGTGAAACGTTGAGGATCCTAATTAAATGCATATCACACATCACACAGCAGTATTTTTCCGGTTGGCATTGCTAGTTGGGTATTGATGGCGTTGTTGCTAATCTTCCGCAGCTGTAGCTGTAGATTTAGAGTTCAGGATGTAACTTTGGTAAAGTTCATGTTTAGTTTGCTCGTTGATTTAGTGAAGTTCTCTGCGTCATAAGATTTTTCTTGAGCTTACGTCGACTGCTCTTATTTTTCAGCTTATTGAAGGTTCCAACAGAATTTTCGTTCAGTATAGTATAGTCAAACCCTAGACAGTGGATCACTCTGCTTGTGAAACGTTGAAGATTCGAATTGAACGCATATCACACATCGCACTGCAGTATTTTCCAGTTCCAGATCTTTCGCAGCGATCACCTGTAGATCTAGAGTTCTTGATGTAATTTTTGATTGAGTTCATGTTCGGTTTGTTTCGTAGATATCATCGAGTTTTATGCGTCATTCGATCGTCCTTGAGGACAAGTCGATTCCTGATTTTCCAGTTCTGCTTCCGATTTTTTTCGACGATCCTCTCCAAGTCCAGCTTATCGAAGGTTCCAACAGAACGTTAGTTCAGTATGACATGATCAAACCCTAGACAGAGGATCACTCCGCTCAAGAAACGTTGAAGATCCTAATTGATCATTGAACTGCAGTGTTTTACACCTGGCCTTTCGAATTGGATGTTCATGGCGCTGGATTCAGCACGTTTTTTGCTAATCCACATCTACCGCAGCGATTACTTGTAGATTTCGAGTTCAGGATGTAATTTTGATCGAGTTCATGGTTCGGTTTGCTTCGTAGATAAAGCGGAGTTCTCTGCGTCATTGGATTTTCCGCGATTACACGTCAATTGCTCGGATTTTCCAGCTGGGCTTCCTCTTTGTTCGGGTGATCTTCTCCAAGTCCAGCTCTTCGAAGGCTCCAACAGAACATAATCAAACCCTAGACAGAGGATTACTCTGCTCGTGAAACGTTGAAGATCTCAATCAAACGCATATCACTTATTACTTGTAGATCTAGAGTTCAGGATGTAATTTTGGTCGAGTTCATGTGCGGGTTGCTTCGTAGACATAGTGGAGTTCCCAGCGACGACAGTTTTTCCGCAGACTTGAGGTAGTTCGTTGCTGGCCCTCGACCGAATCAGGCCACTATACAATTCGCCGAAAGTTTTGAATCACATACTTCCCGCAGGAAAGGTGGATTACTGAGAATACGCATTCAAACGCTCGCTCGCATATCACAGGTTTCGACTTGGGAACGTGTCGTCAAAACGGCAACTTACAACAACGCATTCATTCTCCTGCTCCTTTCTTCGATAGTTCGACGACGGCACCCGGCCTGGCCTGGATCGGGTCCCACATTTTGCACTGGACGTGTTTAGATGTGATTAGAATACTTTTTATTTGTGGATTCCTCTCTTGATATTGGTTGGTAGTTATCTATTACAGTGACACACACACACACTAGTAACGAGTGGGGGCGCTTCTTCTAAAATTTCTTGCTGACAATATGCTTAGAATGGGAGATGCTTCTTGCTTCCTCCCTATGTTGATTTCGTCTTCTTCTTTGTGGTCTACAATTTAAGTAAAATTCAAATCTCGAGTCTGATCCCATGCCTGTCGGTGAGAAAAAGCACAAAAATTAGAAAGTGTCCTACCCATTGGTAACGATCGCTCCAAGTTGGAACCGGAACTTACCTTCACTCGCTTGGTTCCCGCTTGCTCCGAGCATTGCCCGAAGCTCCATTACTGGGAGCTGTGCCGCCACCCTTCTCATCCACCACATCATCGTCCTCCTCGTCCTCCTTACTGTTCTCATGCAGCAGCACGTACTCGCGCGAGCTAAATCCAAACTTGAGCACGTCCTTCTCAAGAAGCTCGATGTACTTTTTGGTGTCGATCTTCTTGTTATTTACGAATGTTCCGTTGGCCGATTCCAGGTCAATAATGTACGGCCGAACCCTCTTGCCGGCCGTTCCGTCCTCGCGCTCGTACGGCACCAAGCGGTACTGGAGGGCGGCGTGCTGCTTCGAGCAGGACGGGTGATCGATCGGAAGGTCACAAACCTTGCGATCGCGCCCGATCAGGTAGCAGCTCTGCCGGTGAATGTACATCGTGGGCAAGGCCTGGTACCCTTTGAAGGGGTACAAACGCCAGCGGCGTTTTGGCTTGCGCGATTCCGGCGGTTCAGCGTACTTGATGACCACGCCGTTGACCTTGTTGGCCTCTTCGGTTAGCTTGCCGGATAGGGCAAAGTTGGGCTTTTCCTTCTCCTCCGGGCCCTTGTCGTCAGAGTCATGGCTGCCGGCGCGACTTCCTAGAAGATAAGAGGTTGATCAGGTTAAGCATCAATGTTAACTTAAGTACGCATTTTACTCTTTCCTCTCATTGCACTAGACAAATTGGGATTCAGCTGACAGTAACAGTATTTCCAGATGCTACAGTATACTTTTCAATACTTATCCATTTTCGATCCGAGCAATGTACAGACATTTGAAAGGTTCTTGACCTAACGCCATTGTACCGTTTTGTACAAATCTTTTAAGATTGATCATTACTGTTCTTTTATTCTGAAGATTGGTCTAAACTATCCTAAATGAGTGAATCGTGACTCTTTAAAAAAACGTGATTCGTTCACTCATTTTCGAGAGTCGACTCTTTTGATTGATTTGTGAGTTAGTTGCCCATCTCTAGTGTCTATTGAAAAACACCAAAGACGAAAAAGCACTGAATACACTGTAATACGCATAATGCGAAACCAAACAGCTAATAATTGAAGTTAACTTACAACTATATTCATAATCCCACCCCTTGTTCTATCAGAATTCTTTCAGAATTTGCTCCAGCCAATCGTGCAGCAGCCCAATGCTGATACATCAAGTAATTTCCACAGGCATTACTCCAAAGATCCTGCAAGAGATCATATCTGGAAAATCCAACAAGGATTTTTCGTGGATTTCCTACATCTATTCTTTCAAAAAGTTTTTGTAAATATGATGAAATGAATAGGTGGACAGGCGTCACAAGGGAGCAACAAGATTGACATAAATTGGGCGGTGAAATCAAACAACATCAAACTGTACCAGCGAAATCACCCATCACGCAGTCAACCGCTTCGGAAGGGAACACACGTCTTCTTTTGTAATTCACTCCACTATGACTGATTGATCTGTTAGCAACGTCCAGGTCGATACGACACAAACACACTGTTGCCGTCTCGCCCACACAATTTGATGCGGGTCTGAATCTTTTTTGACCGCAGCTGGAGGCCATAGTAGGCCCGACTTACACTCATGATGCGCCTTCGCATTTAACGGCTAACATTACTGTCAGCCGTCAGTAAGAATCCAAGGTAGACGAACTCGTCGACCACCTCGAACGTATCCCCGTCTATCGTAAGACGTGTCCTTGTCTTGGTCACATTCGCCACCAGTCCAACTTTCGCTGCCTCGCGTTTCAGGCTGGTGTACAGGTCTGCCACCTTTTCAAAAGTTCAGCGGACATATCATCCGCGAAGCAAACAAATTCACTGGATCTTGTAAAAATCGTACCTTGGCTGTTAAGCCCGTCTCCCCGCATAACACCTTCTAGCGCAAAATTGAACAGGCACGAAAGTCTATCACCTTGTAGTCCCCGGCTGGAGTGTTCGCCTGAAACCTTCATACAATTGTGTACATCTTTCATCGTCGCTCTTATCAGTCTCGTGAACTTCCCGGGAGAGCCGTTTACATCCATGATTTTCCATAGCTCTACGCGGTGGATACTATCGTATGCCGCCTTGAAATCGATTAAAAGGTGATGCGTTGGGACCTGGTATTCATGACATTTTTGGAGGATTTGTCGTACAGTAAAGATCTGGTCCGTTGTCCATCGACCGTCAACGAAGCCGGCTTGATAACTTCCCACGAACTTGTTTACTACGGGCGACAGACAACGGAAAATGATCTGGGATAATACTTTGTAGGTCGCATTTAGAATGGTGATCGCTCGAAAGTTCTCACAATCTAACTTGTCGCCTTCTTCAGCGCAACTTTATTGCTCTTGAGCTGGTGAACAGCATCCTTAACCTCCCTCAAAGTGGAGGCTGGTTGGTTTCCGTCGTAAGCAGTACTGACGAAGGCATTTCCTCCGTTGTCCCGTCGTCTCGTTCATTGCCTGTACTCTCAGCGCCATTCAGATGTTCGTCGAAGTGCTGCTTCCTCCTTTCGATCACCTCACGCTCGTCCGTCAAGATACTCCCATCCTTATCCCTGCACATCTCGGCTCGTGACTCAAAGCCGTTGCGGGAAGCGTTGAGCTTCTGATAGAATTTACGTGTTTTTTTGAGACTGTCACAGCTGTTCCATCTCCTCCAGACGGCGTTTCTTTTTCTCTTTTTCCTCCTCCAGTTTCAGCTTACATTCCTCGTCGAACCAATCGTTCCGTCGACTCCGTCCCACGTACCCGACGTTGCTTCCAGTTGCATCGTTGATGGCTGCTTTCTCTGTTCTCCAGCATTCCTCAAGAGGAGCTTCACCCGGCTCACCCTCTTCCGGTAATGCAGCCTCGAGGTGCTGCGTGTATGCAGTTGCGACATCCGGTGGCTTAAGCCGCTCTAGGTCTTACCGGGGCGGCCGTCGGTACCGTCCGTTGTTAACGACGGAGAGTTTTGCACGCATTTTAGCCATCACAAGATAGTCTATGTCAAACCATCGGGGTTCATTTTTAATTTGAACATCTAGTCACCCTAGAAACGTATTTCTGGTTACCTCTTTCACTGTTTTGTTTTGATTCTGCGTTCCGTTCCACGGCGTTCCATCTCACTTCACTCCGTTTCATGAGCTAAATGATGTTTGAACCATTTTTAATCTGAACGATGTGCAAATTAGCGGAGTACAGATTAAAAAGTGTTCAGATTAAATGGGGTCAAACCAACGGGGGTAGCCGGTAGTCATAGTCGATGTTAGCACCACGATAGGTCCTGCCGTCGATAATGGCGGAGAAATGCCGTACATCAATCAGAACGATTTGTGATTCTGTCTGCTGTGGTGATCTTCAGGTGTATCGGTATGAAAGGCTGTGCTGGAAGTAGATGCTACGAATGACCATATTCTCGGAGGCGAGGCGATTTATTGATTTAAATCGTAAACCGTTTTCGTTCGTCAGCTTTATTTTTCGAAAAAGTTTTGTTGAGATTTTTTAAAAGGTATGTCAGAGATCCCTCCTGGTTATCCACAGAGAATTGTTATAGGAATTTAGATATCGATTCCTTACACAGATCTGAAGGAAATACGTCATGGGTTTCAACCAAACTATTTAAATACCTCATTCATAAAATTCTGTCTAAAATTGTTCCTCAACTTCCTAGGTGGTCACCACAAATTTCGCATAAACTTCGATAGAAAGACTTCAGACATTCTGCCGGTTGGGACATCAATCTAGACGCGCAAGTTGTCTTAGGTACTTCGTTTATTTCTTTCTCTCGTTACAGTGTTGCCAATAATAGATGTTAATCACAACATATCTCATTTGTTTTATCAAAAGATAAATAGTTACTCAAATTCGTAGCTTACAACAAATAATCCTCGAAACGCTTAGGACGTCGCTTTTCACGTGATGGTCGTTCCTCATCCTTCGCTTCGTGTGCTGTGCTGTTCGATTCTGTTATGTTAGCTGGTACCTCGGTCATGGTCTCGACGTTAGGACTTGCAACAAACGACCTAATATGGGACGTATTACGTTTGTATAGCTGGCCCTCAGATGTCTTGAGCGTGACGCTGTTCCCGACTCTATCGACTTCATTAGAACCTGATCCCCGACGTTGACTCTTTTATCTCTGTTTTCTTTGGCCTGGTACTTGACAGTCCAGTCCTTATCCCGCAGTTCTCCATCGTCCAATGTAGCTTCTTGCAGATGAGGTATCAGGTCTCGAAAACGCCTACCAAACATCAACTCAGCCGGAGCAACGCCGGTCGTCGAATGCGGAGTGATCGAGTACATGTAGACATACTCTTGTAAGCCGTCTTTCCAGTCTGTTCCGTTATTCTTGCTAATCCGTAAAACCTTTAGGAGCGACCGGTTTTGTCGTTCAGCTTCACCGTTCGCACTTGGCCAGTAGGGAGTGGTGTGCGTCAGCTTAATGCCACGATCAACGCAAAAATCTTTCAAAAGTTGGCTCGAAAAGTTCATAGCGTTGTCTAATGTTATCACCTGGGGTAGTCCCATCCTGGTGAATATTTCCTTCAGGGTACGGATCACATCGCTCGATGAAGTTTGCTTCATAGGTTCCACAATCATATACCTGCTGTACAAATCGATCAGTACAAACAAGTAGAAACCGTTAGGGAGTGGCCCTAGAAAATCTCCGGCTAAGTGAACCCATGGTGCACATGGCAATTCCCTGATTCGTAGCGGTTCTGGTTTTTCAAATGGCACAACCACTTGACAGTCGAAACATTCCTTACACGATTTCTTCACATCGCCATCTATTCCCGGCCACCATACAGCTGCTCGTAGCCTTCTTTTCATCTTCTCTTGTCCTGGATGTCCAGTGTGTGCTAATGCCAGCACCGTACTCCGTAGTTGTTTTGGAATCACGATTTTGTTCTTCCTCAGTAGTACTTCGGTTGCAAAGCACAACTCCGACTTGAACGGTACGTACTTTTGGAGTGTCTCATCCCAGTTGTCGCTATGCAATGCTTTCCTCACCTGTTGTATTTCACCGTCGTCTTGAGAGCACTGTACGATCTCGTCGAAAGTCACCGCTGAGGGTCTGTTAACTTCTACGATCGAGCAAAGGACTTTCTCAGACTCCTTGTCGAACGTTTTTGCGTTCAGCACCTCACATAGTCTGGACAAAGGATCAGCAATGTTCAGTTCTCCTGGAACGTGTCGTATTGAAAACCGGTATGATTGCATACGCAGTACCCATCGCTCTTGACGCTGGTTTGGAATCGATGTCTCGCAGAAGATATTAACCAGCGGTTTATGGTCCGTTAGGATCGTAAAATGCAGTCCTCGTAGATACATTTGGAAACGCTCCGTGGCCCAAACGATCCCGAGTGCTTCCTTGTCCAAAGTAGGGTACTTTTTCTCCGTTGGCGAGAGAGTCTTGCTTGCAAAAGTGATCACTCGCGGCTGACCATTCACTGTTTGCAATAGTACTGCACCAAGGCCGCAATCGCTTGCGTCCGTGACCAGAGTTGTTGGGTTGTTAGGACTGTAGTAGCCTAGGTATTTTGGATTCGAAAGGGCTGTTTTCACTTGCTGAAATGCTTCCTTGCGCTGCGCGTTCCAATGAAACTTGGACCCTTTTTGGCTCATTTCACGAAGCGGTGCCGAAATCGTGGATAAATTAGGTACGAACTTACCCAGGTAATTTACTAAGCCTAAAAAGCTTCGCATCTCTTTGGCATCTTGTGGTCGTCGAAAAGCCTGAACTGCCGCTACTTTGTCGTTGGTTGGCAATATTCTTTCCGGTGACAGCGTGTGCCCCATGAAGTCGACGGAAGCCTTACCCAGCTCGCATTTTTCTTCGTTTACTGTTAATCCATTCTGTGATAGTCGGTCCAAAACTGCTGCCACTCGCTTATCGTGTTCTTCCTTCGTAGCGGCGTATACCAGGACGTCGTCAATGAACACTTTCGTTCCAGGTAGACCTTGTAGAACTCGCTTTAATTCGCGCTGAAATATTTCGGCAGCACAGTTCATGCCGAACATCAATCTTTTATAGCGGTAGTAGGCATTCGGTGTAACGAAGGTGGTGATTTCTCTGAATGCGGGTGATAGTTCCAGCTGATGAAACGCTTGAACCAAGTCTATCTTGCTGAAGAATTTGCAACCGTCTAGATGTGGCATGATTTCCTCGAACATCGGTAATGGATGTCGATCTGGAATGATGGCTTTATTCGCTTGTCGCATATCGACGCACAGGCGAACACTTTTTCCTCCGTTCTTTGGCGTCACAACCAGTGGTGAAGCCCAGGTGATTTTCAACGTGGCTGGTTCGATAATATCCTGCTGCAACAGTTCCTCCAGCTTGTCCTCGACGGGTTTTTGCAGTGGAATAGGCAATCGCCGGCACGGTTGTTGCACGGGTATAACGGTCTTATCGATCTTCACGTCGATCTGCACACCTTTCAGTTTTCCCACCTTCATCTTTCCACGCTGCGAAACGTTGAAAACCTCTCCTCGGATCTCCAAAACTCCCAAGTCGATCGATGTTTGCTTACTGAGCAAATTGACACCTTTCTGCTGGTCCACGACATATATCTGATGGTTGACTTTCTTGGACTGCGTTGCAATGTCAGTCTGAATAACTTTGTAGATTATCAGCTCGCCGTCACCGTATACGCGAAGCGCATTCTGAGGTTTCTTCGCAGAAGTGTAATTGCATCCCTTCTCCTTCAGCTCCTTCCATGTTGCCCTGCTGATCACATTCACATGAGCTCCGGAGTCGATCACCCAGTCCAATTTAACGCCACCCGTGTAGCATGTAACGTATGCTTGTTTGCCATTTGCAGCGTAAATATGACACTCATCGCTGTCAGTGTCACTGGCGCTTACGCTGTTAGCTCCGGAATCAGCTACCATCAGTACTTTGCCGCGCTTCTTATCTTTCGATGAGTCGGATTTTGTCTTGCACATTTTCTTAAAATGACCAACAATCTTGCAACGGTCGCAGATCTTATTCCTCGCAGGGCAAGCCTTTTCGTTTGCGAAATGCCCAGTCAGTCCACATCGGAAGCAAACCGCCTTCTTCTTAGTCTTGATCCGGTTGATGCTGGATTCTCCGACTTCAGTTTTCATCGCAGCTTCCTTTCCTTCGTCCTTTTCCCTTGCCATCAGTTCCTTATTTCGATGAACGGTTTCAATCATTCGCGCCTCCTCGACGATTTCGTTCACTGTCATCAGCTTTTTCTTCAAAATGACCTCGCGCAGCTCCTCCGAAAGGCAGTGGTCGAAAATTTGTTCGGTAATCCGCATGTCGAGGGCGTCACCATAATCACACACTCTTCCTTGTTCTCGTAAACGACTGACGAATTGGTCCACCGTTTCCTCCTCCTTTTGTCTAAAACTACGGAACACAAATCGGTCGTAAGGAACACTGGCCATTGGCGCAAAATAGTCATCCAGTAATCGAACCGCCTCCCGATAAACATCTGATCCCATCGGGGGGGCTGCATCGTGTCCTACAAGTTCGTAGAAGATGTCCTGCACCGCTGGTCCAGCATAGTGCAGTAAATACGACTTTTTACGAGAATGAGATCTTTTTTTGAATGAGATCCAATGGTAGAGAATTTATTTATCTACCCAATGGTACTTTTAGGGGCAGCGGAGAATGTCCCGAAGCGTGTTTTATTCAAGCGCAACAATCGCTCAGGCGAAAGTTCCAATGAAACTAACCTCACATATCCTGGTTTTCCAACCTCAAACTAATGCTCCTACCAGCCGGATCTCAATTTTTATGAAAGTAGTGCAATAATACAAAAAACAAACGTGTGTAGAACATAAAGAATGGATATTCCTACCTTTTACGCCTAACTGTTTCACTGTGAACCGTCTTATATCCGGAAAACAAAACCATCTATACTTTGGTAGCGCAACTAGTCAGATGATGAGAGATTTGATTTTTCACGCATCCATCACATGCCGCTGTGGGGAAAAATGTTTTATTTTCCTGATATAAGACGGTTCACAGTGAAACAGTTAGGCGGAAAAGGTAGGAATATCCATTCTCTATGTTCTACATACGTTTGTTTTTTTGTATTATGGCACTACTTTCATAAAAATTGAGATCCGGCTGGTAGGAGCACTAGTTTGAGGTTGGAAAACCAGGATATGTGAGGTTAGTTTCATTGGAACTTTCGCCTGAGCGATTTTGCGCTTGGGACATTCTCCGCTGCCCCTAAAAATACCATTGGGTAGATAAATGAATTCTCTGATGAATCTTATCAAGTCATCCAGGAACCTTTGAATTACCCTTTTTTAGCCTTAATTTGTGAATTTATGAAGTTTGATGTTGCCAGCTAGGTTTCAGAACCGATAGTTTCACTCATAAGATGTCGCGAAAAGGCCTTTTACGTACAAAAGTGGAGGCGATATGCGTGCATATATTATGTGATGAATAATAACATACATTGCGAGTGTATACATATTCTACCGTGCTAACCTGTGATCTTATGCGACTTAACTTATGATAACAAATGTTGATTTGACAGCTGCTATGATTCGACTTACTTTGTACGAGTGTACGAGACGAAGCAAAATGTACAAATGATCTCAGAAAAAAAGTGTTTTATGCGAGGAAGCTCATCAATCTGACGAGTTTATCCACGGTGTTTTGCGGGTTCGATGTAATTTGTATGAATAAACGAGTTATAACGTGAACTTCCATGCGATTTATGGTTGTCTGGGCATGTGGTCAAGTCATTCAAATACATTTGAACCACCTGTAGACCTAATTTGCAAATTCATGAAAATTGAAATGTCGCGAGCCAGGTCTCAGATTCGCCAATATAATGGCCACTTCCACCAGTCAACCGGTATTCGGACCAACCCAGCATATGGCCAAGTCATCCAAAAATGGTCGAACTATTTATATTTGGACTTGGTTTGCTAAATTATGAAGTTGATTTGTCGCAAGCCATGGACTTGAAATTAAAGTAATTACTGATTCTTCAAGTGGGATTATCTCAGTATTCCTCGTGATGAATCCAAAATTACGGTGAATTTCTAATCGATGACGGCGGTTCAAAATAATTGAGAAAAATTGTGATTGACCCTGAAAATTCAACTGAAATTCATTGAAAAACCGATGGGAAATAATATTATTAAATTGAAAATTTCAATCAAATTTGACATCAGACTCGCATGAATGACGAATGGATCCCGATAATACAAACACATAAAACGGGTTGTGTTCCACATGGGATGTAAAGCAGTGCTGGAAAAGTTCGCATCACGAAGCAGCTCCCGAGTGTATACCAACGCATAACAAACATCACAAACTCGGGAACTGGCTAGGTGTGAGTAAGTTCGCACCCGTCTGCTCGGGAGAACATGTCAAAAGAAGTAGCAACAAGCTCGGGAGCGTTTACTCGCGAGTAACCGAGCAAGGTGTGATTTATTATGGTTTTGACAGACAAATTTAATGTACAACAATCATATCGACAGTAAACTACTAGCGTGTAGTCAAAAGCCCTTGAAAACCACAAATCTCGGAGGGAAAGCAGCTTTTTTCCCAAAAGCACAATATGACTCTGAACAGCTCCGAACACGTTCGCGAATCACTTTTAGCTTCAGTTACTCGGGAGGCGACAGATGCGAGTAAACCAGCACTCTGACGCTCGGGAGCGTTTGGTTTTGTTTTTGTTCCAGTTCAGAAAAAGTGTTCGCCACTTTCCATCACTGATGTAAAGTCAACGTAAGAAGAATGTGTTCCACATGGGATGTAAAGTCAACGTAACGATTTTTACAAACACCAGTTAATTCAAAACTCACAACTGAATATTTTGTTCAAGATTAGCGCAGCGAATTGTATAGTGTGACAGTTATGCGTAGAAATACAGTAGTGGGAAAGTTATGCGTGGAAATTCAACAATGGGACAAATTGACTTGGCTTGCTTTTCATTGATTTTCCGAACAAAGTTAATTTTTGATAAGTGTTTTCTAAAACTATACGTTAAAAAACGTTGATGACAAAAAGTCAAAATGCACAAAAAGTAACATGGGACAATTATGCGTATAACGGCAGTAAAGATATTTACAGTGAAACCTCCATGAGTCGATGTTGAAGGGACCATCGACTCATGGAAATATCGAGTCATGGAACAGCAATCCTTTGGAAAGCTGTTTCTAGGGACCATCATAGTAACCATGAAATTTTGTTTCTAGTATGGTTCCATGAGTCGATATCGAGTCATGGAACATCGACTCATGGAGGTATCACTGTATTGTTATTATTATTATATATAGAGTGTTGGCACTTCTCAGCAAAATATTCTAGAAACTTTCACCTACCCCGGATAATCTGTATATCAAAGGGGATTATGCTCTGAGGATCTCATTTGTCGGTTTCACTTATCCTAATGAGTCTGCTGGACGAGCTTATCAGTTGTGGTGGTTCAGGAACCGTCTCACTATGCTGCATTTTCCAAAACTCACCGCTTTTTGGATGCTGTGTAGATCCTTTTTCATTTCCAGCTCATCTAAGGACCCTAGGAGAGATTTCTGGACAATTTCGGTCGTTGACAGGACTACCGGAACTATACGGTCATCCTCTAGGTGCCACATCTGCTTCAACTCCTCCGCCAAGTCGCTATCTTGTTGGAGAACGTTGATGTAACATTGTGGTTCAACGGTACAGCGATGTCGATGAGTGTTACTCGTTGCATCCTTTTGTCGTAGACTACAATGTCGGGGCGGTTGGCACGGATGAGGAAGTCCGTTATGATCCCAGTACAGCTTTATGCAACTATTTTCCAGAACCGGGTCAGGCAGGTATTTGTAGTAGGCCACAAATCAGTCCACCAAGTTGTGTTTAAGTGCACAATCTTGGCAACTTCGTTGTGACGCTGGAGATAAACTGATCCAGCTAGTACTGGACAGCCGGCATGCTCGATAGTCTCCTCTACTGAATTGCACTTCCTACAGCGGTCCTTCACGTCTTCGTGTAATATGTAGTGCCGATAGTTTTTCGTCGCAATAACCCGGTCCTGGATGGCTACCATGAAACCTTCTGTTTCTGTGCAGAGTCCACCCCGCACCATCCAGGTGTTTGACGCCACCTTATCGATGTGTTCAAGCTCCAGTTGATGGGGGTGGCGTTCCATGCAACTTCTACTGCTTCCACGTTCCGATCATCCCATCTACGGTTTTGATGGTGCAGTTCAGCTGGTAATCCTCCTGCGCCAGATGCAGAGCTCTGAAACCGTGGTCAGCTTTGCATACAGTGCGGTAAATTTCGTGGCGCTTCTGGCTTTCTACGTGTTACTACTTTCTATCAAACGTGTCGATCTCCTCCACCTTGTTGCCGGCAGACAGAAAGCTTTTCAAAATACATTTGACACGAGACAAAAACTTTTCCTGCAGGGGTATACCCACTTTTGGTATATAAGCGCATCTTACTGCCGAATTTCTGAAAATTTGGACGACAAAAACTTTCAATGACAAAGAGAACAAAACGGTGGAAAATACGAAAGTTTCCAAAAACTCCCAAACAAATGCTTGGAGAAACCTATGGAAGGTTTTCTTAGGCAAAAATGCTACCTTAGTGGAATTCCTACTGGAATCCTTGGAAAATATTCTAGAGTCGTTACTAACTCTCAGAGAATCATTATTGAAAAAATCCTAGTAGATTTTTTTGGACCCATTCCTACTTCCTTCCATCTCTACTTTTCCTTTCTACCTCGAATGACATAAAGCCATGTGGCATAATTATTAAAATAGCACAAGGCCGTTTGGCACAATTAGTTATGCCAAATTAACACACAGTACTAAATGTAGTTAGATATGCTCAATGGCTGTTATGCCTAATGGCGATGCCACAAATCTCCCAATTACGTTCCTCTGGAGCCGACCTGATGATACCTGAAACCGTCATTTGAAACCTCGGTAAACTTACCTGCTTCGCGCTTCGGTTGCTTCCGTTTGCCACCCCACTCGTAGTCCCCTTCGTCCTCTTCCTTCTCCTCCTTCTTGGGGGCCTTGCGCTGGCGCTGTGGCAACGGAGCCGGCCCTCGTCCCGGGCTTCGACTGCGGGAATGTGGCGAGTCACGGCGTTCCATCTTGACCGATGGCGGCGGCGGGGAACTGACTCGTTTTCCCCGGCCGCGATTTAGGGCGCCACCATTGCGATCGCGTGATCTCGACCGCGACGGAGATCCCCTCGGTGAAGGGGGCGGAGATCTCCTACCCCAACCAGTCGGAGGCGGAGGCTTACGATGGTCCCCTCCGCTCATGTCACGATCCGAGTGGAAGCCACCGCCTTCCGCGTGGGAAAACCCCCGGCGTCCGCCACGTCCTCCACGACCGCCGCCGCGATCATACGGACCGCCACCGCGTCCACCTCGTCCAAACCGACCACGCTCCGGAGGACCGTCGAAACGATCACGATAGCCACCGCCGCCATTACCGCCTCCGCGACCACCAAAGTCCCCGCGGCCGCCGAAATCCGGATGCTGCATGGGACTACGATCGCGCCCACCTCGCGCCGGCGGTCCTCCTCCCATCGGAGAGGAATTGCGTCGGCGTGGACCACGATCGTCGAAATCCTCTCGCCGCTGGTAGCGATCCCGCGGATTCCGATCACGGCTGAAATAAATCCAAAATTAGTCATATGTCAAGCGCCAAGGATATCTGGAACCGCATTATTCAATTCAATTCATTTTATTTATTCGATTTTATCAGTTTCAGTGTTGATTAATTATAACGGTTACAATTGCAGAGATTTGGATCACCTTTCAGCTGCGTAATAACAATGTTATTTATAATAGGAATTTAATGTTTTGGTGTCTGAAGTCAAGCAGTATAGGGAAAAATCTGTTCACAAAAAAAAACCCTAGATCTAAGTGTTTCCTATTCTAATATCACAGTGGCTAAGCTAAAAGTTCTTCTATCAAAGGATTTGCTGATAGTTGACAAGAGTTAGAAAAGCTCCTGGTAGCTCGACTAATAAACTCTTCGATAGTATCCATTTTTGTGACTCGATGTAGCTGTTCTGTTGAGTACCAAGGGTCGAGGTTGTGAATCATTTTCAGCAGTTTATTTTGTTTCACCTGCATGCGCTTACGATGGGACTTGGCACAGTCGCCCCATACTGGAGATCCATAGAGCATAATAGGGCGAAGTATGCATTTGAAGACCAGCATTTTGTTTTTTAGATGTAGTTTTGAACGACGTTTGAGGAGCGCGTACATGGAACGAACTGCTTTATCCACTTTGCAGATTGCATTATTAACGTGTTTACCAAAAGTAAGTTTGGAATCGAATATTACTCCTAGGTAATTGGCATCGTTTACCCAAGCGGATGGAACTCCATTGGTTGTAACGACAGACCTTGGCAGATTGCGCTCTGCTCTTTTTCTCGTGAAAAAGATAGTTTGGGTTTTGTTTGCGTTGATTTTAATTCTCCATTTTCGCTGAAATTCCTCCAGGCAATTTTGGGCTTGTTGAAGTTTGGTCACCACGATTTCAGGATCCTTGTCTGATGCTAGGAAGGCCGTATCATCCGCGAAGAAAGCATAAACAACTCCGTCAACCATAAGAATGTCTGCAGTGAAAACATTATACAACGTAGGGCTTAGGACCGAACCTTGGGGTACTCCGAAGGGGATTTGGTAGGTAGTAGACCTCGAGCCGTTGACCTGAACTTCAAATGTTCGAGCGGATAGAAACGATTGAACAACTTTAACTATGTAGAGTGGACAGTTTGATTGTTGCAGTTTGAAAACCACAGCTTCCTGCCATACCGAATCGTAGGCCTTTTGAACGTCTAGCAGGACCATACCGGTGGACTTACCCACAGCAAAATTGCGCTTGATCTCTTTTTTGATCCGGACGAGCTGATGAACAGTTGAGTGTCCTTGTTTGAACCCAAATTGTTCGTGTGGGACAATAACATCGGTTTCTAGATGGCGATTCAACCTTGATAGAATAATTCTTTCAAAAATTTTACTAATACTGCTCAGCAGGCTGATCGGTTATTATTAAACGCTTCTTAGAGAAGCTTGCCAAGCTTCTTAGGGAAGTTTTCCAAGCTTTTGAGGGAAGCTTTATAAGCTTCTTAGGGAAGCATTCCAATTTTCTTAGGGAAGCTTTCCAAGCTTCTTAGGGAAGCTTTCCAAGCTTCTTAGGGAAGCTTTCCAAGCTTCTTAGGGAAGCTTTCCAAGCTTCTTAGGGAAGCTTTCCAAGCTTCTTAGGGAAGCTTTCCAAGCTTCTTAGGGAAGCTTTCCAAGCTTCTTAGGGAAGCTTTCCAAGCTTCTTAGGGAAGCTTTCCAAGCTTCTTAGGGAAGCTTTCCAAGCTTCTTAGGGAAGCTTTCCAAGCTTCTTAGGGAAGCTTTCCAAGCTTCTTAGGGAAGCTTTCCAAGCTTCTTAGGGAAGCTTCCAAGCTTCTTAGGGAAGCTTTCCAAGCTTCTTAGGGAAGCTTTCCAAGCTTCTTAGGGAAGCTTTCCAAGCTTTTTAGGGAAGCTTTCCAAGCTTCTTAGGGAAGCTTTCCAAGCTTTTTAGGGAAGCTTTCCAAGCTTCTTAGGGAAGCTTCCCAAGCTTCTTGGGGAAGCTTTCCAAGCTTCTTGGGGAAGCTTTCCAAGCTTCTTGGGGAAGCTTTCCAAGCTTCTTAAAGAAGCTTTCCCGTACCCATACAGCATCCCAGAGAAACTTGAAATGTCTTCCAAGGAAGCTTGAGAAGCTTCACAGAAAAGCTCAAAACGGTTCCCAGCAAAGCTTCTTAAGGTAATCTTTTATCTAATTTCTAAGAGATATTTTAGATAAACTTGGAAAGCTATAGATTCCAAGCTTATTTGATATATCTCGTAGAAATTAGTGAGGTATCTGTAAAAAAAATTGCTCCAGCAATTCTTCTACCGTGCAACATTCATAATGTAATGTTATTTTTAGAAATAATGAGAAAAGGAAGGTATGTGGATATTAAAATTTCATAAACGGGAATAAGGGTTTTATGCCGGCACTTGTAGTGACGAACTATTCAAAGTTTGTTTGAATATTACGTAAACGTAATGTTACCACGATAAAAATGTGTTATCATAAGCATAAAACGAGCTCACCAGGTAGTCACATCCTCGACTGAACACGAATATCTTTTCGCACAAAAGAAACACTACTTCATACATTTTCATCTAGATCTAACCCAAGATCATCAGCTAAAACCTTTTGAACTAAACTAGTTAGAAGTAGAAGTTTGATAATAATGTGGTTCCAGATTAAACGGTCCCCAATCCCCCGCACTTACCTTCCATAATCGTCATAGCGCTCTCTGGGCTGGGATTGGGGCGCAAACTGGTGACCTCCCCTCCGGCCGCCTTCGAACCGTCGTTCCTCCCCTTCGAAACGCCTTCCCCCGGAGGAAGAAGGCTTCCTGAACTCATCCCCGCCTCGGTTGCGATCGTCCTCATACCGATCCCCGCCCCCTCCCCAGCGTCTGTCCTGCTGTTGCGGTGGTGGAGGCGGAGGCGAGTGGTGCCGTTCCTCGTACCGACCTCCGCCCCGGCCTCTTCCACCCCTTCCCCCGCCGCTTCGATCGTAATCTCCACGACCGTGTGACGAAGATGGCGGAGGCGGTGGGGGAGATTCTCTCGGGGGAGGCGATCGCGGAGCCTTACCTCTATAGGCGTCCTCGTAGTGACTCCGTTGACCAGATCTGCTGTAACCGCCGGACGATTGCTCTCGGGGGGAATGTGAACGCTTCCGGCGGTACTCTCCGCCATCGGCCGGGCTGTCCCACTTTGAGGAGGGGTGCTTCTGCTGCTGACTGCCGGTTCTGAAGCGATCCCCCCGGTCCCGTTCCCGGTCACGATCTCGTCCCTGGCCGCGGTCTCTGTCGACCGGAGAACGCTCTCTGCGGCCACCGTACGAATCCCTTTCCTTTCTGTAGTCATCCGAGGAGGTGGTGCGGTGTCTCCTCTCCGGAACCACCTCCTCGATCAGTTCTTTCTCCTCTTCCTCTACGTGGACTCGCTTCTCGTCCTCGGAGTCGGCCCTTACCTAGATGGTAGAAGAAGTTACAATGTAAAGCACTGATAAATGATGACGGAAATCAAACTATATTGTTCGTAATAATTTTGCTGGTCCTATCAACTATAGTTTTTGTAGTTTTTAAATTTCTAAAATTGAGTATGGTTTCTGCCCCCTTAAAAATCTTGCCCTGAATTTTATGAGAATGAAGTTCAAAATTACCTATAGGGTGCCGGTACCAATGGTTGTAATGTACCAGTAGATTGGACTATGGAATAAAACGTACATTTTTCGATAAAAACGACATGTGCCATTTTTGGTAGATAGATCACCTCTAGTTTAGTCGATTTGCCGATTTTCAGCTTTTTATTTTATCAAAAAGTCATATGTATAAATAATTAGGTTTATGCAAAACATTTACTCCCTTGCACCAGTAGTAGCCGTCGTATTCCAGTAGTGGATCAACGGATGGAAGCAGTTTTAAAAATGGATGTATAAAAATGGAGAAAAGTCCCAGAGATGATCTTTATGCTTCATTCGAAAGATATTAGTTGCTGTTCCGAGGAAAAAATGTTAAACCTGTGCGAAAATTTACCATTTTGTTTAAAATTCCTTGTA
This sequence comes from Aedes aegypti, assembly GCF_002204515.2. Classification (NCBI taxonomy): domain Eukaryota; kingdom Metazoa; phylum Arthropoda; class Insecta; order Diptera; family Culicidae; genus Aedes; species Aedes aegypti. The sequence continues at coordinate 30,383,432 of NC_035107.1, forward strand.
GCATTCCAGAACGTCTACTACTGGAGCACTAGCGCAACTACTGGAACGCGTGTACCAATAGTGGCTCAAGCGTTTTTATGTTAAAAAAATAGCTTTATCACTCTTTGGGGTCATGCACAAATTACGTCACGCTCCAAGGGGGGGGGGGGTGTAGGGGGTCAAGCCAAGCGTGACAAGTCATAGAAAATTTTCGAAGGACTCATACAAAAAACGTGACAAAGGGGGGGGGAGGGGGTCGAAAAAGTCGAAATTTAGCGTGACATTATTTGTGTACCATCTCTTTTTACATTTTTCCCATATAGTAGAGGTTGAAATCTTTCTGTTGACACCTAAAGATCTCTGTTAAGACTTTTCGTTATTTTGTTATGATTTTTTATAGCTTAGGTAGTCCACTAATGGCACCGGCACCCTATAAGAAATCGCATGCTGTCATTAGTTTATATATGTTCTTGAAAGTCCTGTCCAGGATTCTAATGAAGCAGTGCGTAAATCAAATTAATTTCCTGGCGAAAGCAGACCCAAGCTGGCCCAGTCTATGTGGTGTGATAAATTCGAGCAATAAGATAGCTTGGCTTTGTTCGCTATCAGGGTGGTCACCAAATATCCATTTTGAAATTCCCGCTTTTTTTCCCGGTTTCCCGGTATAATTCTCAAAAGGAAGGTGATTTTTCCGTCTAATAAAAAAAATATAATTCGTAGAAGGCTTGTTTTTTTAACTCCCATAAAATTTGCATGGAATGAAAATAAGCTCAAAACACTTATCAAGCGTGTGCTAGAATTCTGTGCTAGGCGGCAAAATCAGCTTCCAAGATGCAAGTTTGTTAGCATTTTTTCACTTCAAACCGCTTGGCAGCGATGCAATCTTGCGTCCTGAAGTGAAAAAATGCTGACAAACTTGTCACCTTTATTCACAGAAGAGAGGATCGATGAAGAGAAATCGATCGTGCGACTTACGCCCTTATCACTTCAGTCGTCGCCCTGTTGTATTTTGTACAACGCTGTTGAAAAAACCTCGCTTTTCGTTCACAACAGCAGCGTGGTGGTTCTGACGATGGCAAACCGCGCGACGACTGAAAGGCTATTCTAGTACACGCTTGTTATAAGTCGGTTTTCTCAGAACTAGGTTTTTGTTACTTGTTGCTTTTTTACCTTTTTGCTTCTCAATTGTGTTATTATGACGGTTGCTATTATTTTGTTTCACTTTGACAATGTTTGTTTTAAAAGCCTCCAAGCCCATATTTGTCAATAATACAGTATTGGACAAAACATTTGCAACTTTTTCGATTTTCCATACAAAATGACCAACTTTGGTAAGCTAGATCTCAGTTATTTATGGACCGATTCGAATGAAACTTTCACAGAACATCAGATATAACTTGAATTTTGACATATATTTTTGAAAAAAATTTCCAATCACGAGTTTATAAGTAATAACGGTTTGACTAAAGTGTAATTTTCGACGAAAAATTCAAAACTTTTTATCTCAAAATCTGATAGCCCTACACAAAAAATGTCTTCAGCAAATTTATTCGTCTCGTCAAAATCTACAACTTTGCTGAAGATACCATTAAGCTATTCCTTCAATATGTTTAGTTATGTTAATTATGAAAAATCGTCAAAAAATTCACTTTTGTCAAACTGTTACTGCTTTTCAACTTGTGATTGGAAAAATCACTAAAAAATATATGTTAAAATTCAAGTTATGTCTGATATTCAGTGAAAATTTCATTTAAATCGGTCCATAAATAACTAAGATATAGTTTATCAAAGTTGGTCATTTTGTATGGAAAATTGAAAAAGTTGCAAATGTTTTGTCCAATACTGTATGTGCATCTTACTACCCGAATTGAAAGTATTTCAATGCCTACACGTGAAAAAAAATCTGAGGTAAAAATTACTATTTTAGCTGACTACGCCCATTCTTGAAACTACCATGGAATTTCAGACCAATTTACTATGTTTGCGGTACATCCCACCACCCACCATTACCGGTACATTTGACAGAAATAATTTACAACAATCTGATTTCGACTATACAGACATGGTAAAATCAAGCGCATTTCTGGTCTGCTGAAAATTGCAGGTGCGAGCACTTAAGTTAACCCCCTAAAATGGTAGTTTTTACCGCACATTTTTTTTTTTTGCGTGTAATCTTTCAATTTCTCTTTTTTCCATGAAATTGAAGTGATCGCAAACGAAAATAAGTTCTAGGGATGGATGAAACAAAGCCGCACACATGTTGAAGTGTTCGCCGTAACAGTCCCTCGAATCGAACAATTTGTGAATTGAAAAGTATTTTTTAAAGTTTAATACTTATCATATGTGGCCAATTGATTGTGATACAGATAAATCGGAGACTAAAATCTTTGGGCATAACCTACTCTTAAAACGAAGGTACTGTTGCTAGACCTCCGAAAGAATCCGTTCCAAACATTGAAGGATATATCTCACCTTACTTTTTCAATTCGAGTTCTTCACCTTTGCTTTAGCCATAAACCACGTTTACCCATATGGTTAAACTAGGTTTAATACCTAAGCGGTGATAAAGAAACCGCTTCTTAGTTGATTAGATAACTAATGACACATCAAAAGCTCATATGAATAAAGGATTGCATACAAGAATATCCCAATTTATTGATTTATTATTCAGTAAATGAAGAAAATTTTGAATCCAATATGTTAGAGTTCTTAAACCTTCTGCAAGAAGTTTTGAAACTCTGATTAAAAACTACGAGTCAGATAATTTATAGAAAAAGCCCTGAAGAGAAAACAAATCATAAAATATTTTTGGAACATTGCTAGCCAATGAGAAAAGTGAAATATTCAAAAGAAATATAGCGTTACAAAGACAATTTATTAAATCATTATCGTTTGAAAATTATTTTTCCAAAAATACAGGTACTTAATTAATATTACCAACCATACCATCGTTGTACAACTTATTATTGGTGGTTTGTAGATTTAGAGCTTGAAGATGTTCGTTCAAAATAAAGGATTTTTCCGGTGACTATCTCAAATTCCCGGTTTTTCCCGATGGATTCAAATTCCCGTCTTTCTCCCGCTTTTCCCGTTTTTCCCGGTTCGGTGGCCACCCTGCGCTATCAAACGAAAAAACCGCTCGGAGAGTGGTATAATGTGCAACGAAGATCACTTGTGTGCGGGTAAAAAATATCTTTCAGTGATCGGTGTCACCAAAATAGGTTGGCATCACTCCTCCGACATGCCGTCGGGATGTGAGTTCGTCTAATCGCCGAGATGGAGAGTTTACTGGACCGCTCTTTCCTGTTTGGGGTGATCCCAATGGAAATCACGGTCAGTTAGTCATGTTGAGAATGGAAACAGTTCAGGGAAGCCTCTCGCAATCTCCGATTCTCTTAAGGAAATCAGTTGAAAGCTACTTAGGAGCGAAAGTGGACGGAGGCTATCCGGAATCCCGAGGTGCTTCAAATGTTTTGAAGCTGCGTGCTCAATGCTTCAAAATGCGTTACCTACTGTAGCGAAGCTGGTGTGTCAAGGTGTCAAGAAACTCCGAAGAATTACAAGGCATAATGGAAATGAGCTTATCAATACCCCCACTATTATCCTCACTATTTAAGGCACACAAACCGCCGAGAATATCTACGTAGGATGGATCCGATGTAGTTCCGCTTTCTGTCGAAGGTGCAGTACAACGTATCACCCATTGGCAAGTAGAAAATGCCCAACTTACGTCAAAGAGGAAGATATTCAATATCTACGCGTAGACATGGGAATATCGTACCCAGCGGCCAATCGACAATACGATCTAAAGCAGGCCTGCCCAACGTACGGCCCGCGGAGGGTTCGAAGATTCTTCTTCTTATATTTGGCCCGTTGGCTATTCTACCAACCCGAAGTCAAAAAGAACATACCAAGACTAATAATTTTAGTTTGTAGCTTACATTTTAGCTCAGTAATTGTTTATATAGTTTATTTTTTGAATGATTTGAGTTCTTAAATTCAGAGTCTGGGCATTTTGCAGCTAGATTTAAGCACTGCCGGTTGCAGTTTTTATAAAGGTTATTTTTTTTATCTTTATTAACGAGACTTTTAGCCCTGGGCTAGTTCATCTCGGAGGTTAAAATTGTTCTACTTATAAATCTGACATGAGATAATGATTTGAGGTTTATTAAACACAAATATCAGATTAATATTATCGGGATTACAACACAAATGTTTCTACCGTGCCTTCTTTTAACATTCAATGAATAAAGCCTGAACATAACTCATTGTCAAAGGATACATTTTCAAACAAAATTTCATCGAAACATAGGTTTGAATTTTCACAAAACTTTGGAAGTAAATTTTACCAACGCATGGGCGTGTTGTAACCTTGTAAGATGACAGAATCTTAAGCGAAAAAATGATAAAGTAAATCCTGAAAATTCCAACCAAGATTGCCGTAAAAGCTTGTTCAAAGTTTTAAAACATTCTGGTCCATTCGGATAATACACGCAGAGAAAACAATTTTGATATCAAATATATTCTGAATCATTACAACAATATTTCTGTATTATTTGCCGGCTTATAATTGCTGTTTATTATTTGAATAACTACTAGTCATTTGAAATAACAAATTTTATTGTTGAGTTTGACAGCTGGGTGCGATGCGGTCCAAAAAATAATATTTTTTGTTTTCACAGTGTATTTTATTGAAACAACAATATTGCTGCATTAAAATGAAACTATTCGTTATTGAAACAAAGTCATGTTGTTTTTTGTTTTAATAATATTTTTATTTGAAACAAATACACCTTTTTATTGACGCCATGATACTCACATTTTATTCAGCCTTTATTTGACATAAATTAAAACAACATTTGCTTTGGAAAAAATAATTTATTACATTTTCATGTGTGATATTTTTAAAGGGTAATGTAGATTAAAAATAGCCATATATACCTGCGTCACCATACAAACATTTGATTATTTAAAGGATTCCGCTTCGCAAGCAACGGGAGGGGACTCATCACTTCGATTGCCTTCAGATGGGAGATTAAATTTTAATGTTTCGTGTAGGTGTTTACTGCAATAGTAAAAATATATAATTGAATTCGAAATTCTAGAAAAGAAAAGTCTCAACTTACCAATGATTCTGGTTTTAGATATTTCTTCACATCAAGTACTTCAAAAAAATAACATTTTCACTACTTCACCGTTTACAGCTTAAAACAAAATGGCAGATGAGCTCTTTATCACACTGATTTGAACTTGTCATAATCAAAAATATAAGTAACTGGAACAAACAAATCTTTACTTTAAAATGAAGTTTGTTTTTGTTGATTTAAAAATTAATTTTATTGAAATGCTGTCAGAAAATTCAAAAATATTTTTGTTTTGTTTTAATAAAAATCATTGTTGTTTCAACACAATTTGTTTAATCACTTCAAATTGAATGTTTTTGTCAAAAACAACAAAAACATTTATTGTTTTGAATACCTGATAATTCTCTGCGTATACAAGGTCAGGTTCTGGCAGGATTCGGAGTATTATTTTACAAAATCCTAGGCATTATTCTCACAGGGTTTTCTGGAGTAGATCTTCCAAAAAATGCTGGAATAGTTTATTTCATAATTTTGAAAGAGGCTTCCACAATATCTAGCAGGATGTTTCATTTGTTTTTCGGTTTTTCCAAATGAATATTGCTCGATTCACTGATTTTTGTCATATTTCTTGAACTTCGTTAACTAACTTTTGTCACACTTCTAAGGTTTGTTTTTGGGATCCTCACCATAGATTTTTTTTCGCTGAAACTGTGTTTATTTTATGAGAACATTACGAGTGATAAAAAAATTCGGAACCTTAGGCGAAAATACATCGAGGCCAAACCTCGTATTTTCAACGGCACAAATATAGGGAACTAAACAACCATTCAAGGTGAAAATTTGGTCAAATTGTCATCTGCTGGTGGTGACCAATCGATCAAACTTACAGCGAACGATTGTCTAGTTTTCTAGATTTGTGCCTTTAAAATTCCGAGGTTTGATTTTGTCAGACTTCATAAATATATTTTTGAGCGTCCAAAAATGTGGCCCGCGTCAGAAATTTTTTTTTTCTGCGATTTGGCAGACCGGATCTAAAGCATAATCCAAAATCGGTCGCCTCTGTTGTAGCCGCTAGTAACGAGCAACGAGGAACTTTCCGCCAAAGTGGACAACGCTTTGAAGGAGGTGAAACGCAAGGACGAAAAGATAGACTTTACTCGCGGAAATTCAAAACAAAGACGCTCAGATTGAGAGGCTGGAAGTAACACTAAAACTTACGCCACAAGAAAGACTCTCCCTGGTGAAGGAACATGAAAAAAAGACCTCGTTCAAAAAATCCGTTCATTGGAAGCCGATCTTACCAGGAAAGAAAAGGAAATACAGTTAAACCTCCATGAGTCGATATTGAAGGGACCATCGACTCATGGAAATATCGAGTCATGGAACAGCTATTCTTTGGAAAGCTGTTTGAAGGGACCATCATAGTAACCATGAATTTATGTTTTTAGTATGGTTCCATGAGTCAATATCGAGTAATGGAACATCGACTCATGGAGGGATGACTGTATTGTATGTAAATTTACAAAAAAACGACAGTCTTTTAGCCTCAAAAGGAACCACAGAACTGAGCAATACCAAGTCAGCAATGGACGCTAAAAAAAGCAGTGCGAAAAAGAAAAATGCTAACTACGTACAGCTACGAATCTCGCAATAAACGCACAAAAAAACACTGCCTCTCCTACAAACAACCTCTGGACAACTGAAACCCCGTTGGATTATTCATCAGAAACAGCTGACATCATAATCTCCTCTGGGGATGGACCGATGTTAACGCTTCTGACTACATTTTAGACTCCTAAATAACACTGTCTATTCTAGTCGACTCTTAAAACCTTACGCCACATGAGAAACGAACTAACGAAAAAATGATCCCCTCTCATTTCGTTAATCTCAAGAGCTACTAGAAACTTAAGAGGACTAGGAAAAAATCCACCAGCACAGTAGCAACGAACTCGAATCTCAACAGCAAACAGAACAGCCATCCGATCGCCTTCTCACCCGGGCAATGATTGATCCCACATTCAACAAGCAACATGAAGCAAACCGTTGCATTTTGCCGGTGGAGCCACCGAGTGACGAACAACCCTCGGCGCTCCGTCGCGACCGGAAGAGGGGCGGACAAGGGAGGTAACACCTATAACCCTAAGGACAACGCGGGAGCCAAGCCATTAACAGGGCTGTTACAAAAACTTCAAAATTTCATCCGCGAAAATCGCGACTACCAAAACTCGATTCGCATCTGGAGGCAGCAATCCGCGTCAAAGAATAACATTTTCAAAAATTTTAAATTAGGACACCTGGACCAATGGTTGTATCAGTACCAAGTACCAGTACTTCAAATCACAAACAGTAGGTCACAACGAATATTTTCGATAAAAACGCCATATGCTATTTTCCATCCAAAAGAATGCTTCCAGTCGATTTGCAAAATTTCAGCTTATCATCTGACCAAATGTTATAGTAAAAATTAGGGTTTCTCAAAGATTTAAATGTTTGCCACAGTAGTTACTGTCAAGTTCAATTAATGAAAAAAATGTTTCAAATGAATGTGTTGAAATTATAAAATATCTTAGAGATGTTCTGCATGCACCATTTGAAAGAATTCAATTGCTGCTACGAGGGAAAAAAATCAATATTTAAATCAAATATTTTGTTTAAAACACAATTTGTACAAACATATTTATATTTGTTGAAATTGTTTGTTTAACATAAAAAGATCAACGAGTCCTATATTGGAGTATTATCATTATGTTTTTTTTTTTTGTTTTCAGGTTATTCATAATTGGTAGCGAAAACTTGGATGGAATCAATCGTTGACCATGGTACGCCATGCAAAAGATCAAAATTTTCAAAATGTTAAAAAGAATTTATCACAATTTTTTTTTCAATTATCTCTGGTAATAATATCTCCCTAATGGTGTTGTAGCAAATTTTTACATTTGGTAGAAGTTATGTGACAATCAAACTTTCATCGCGAATAAGAAACTTCAGCTGGTTAAGATAAGCTCGAGGAAGCCATATCAGGTAATTATGGAAATGAACCTAATTCATGTATTTATTCGAACCAAGCATTATCTGGACGCATTATTTTAATTGTCACAATTGTTTAGAGAATCAAATGTGTTAGTTTTGTAAAATAATGTTGGTCATTTCGTAATTTAGAAGCATTTTTTTTTCATTCGATACCTCTGAAATAATGTATTTTTTTACCAGTCTGTTCAAAATGTTCTAAAACATAAAAGAAAATCCAATTTTCTATTTTTGTTTACTTTTTTCTAAAATATTTGGGTTTAAAAATACTGAACTGAAAACTTTCTTTAATTATAGTAGAATTTCCAAAACAACCGTAACAGTTTTGCCTTCACAACGACTTTTAAATATCACTAGGAAATTAAAAGAACTAGGATTCAATAATTGAATTGTTTAGCAGTAGAAAAGTTGCAGTTTTTGTAGCTTGATCAATTATTTGCGTATTGCTGTATTGCACAATTATTTGCATTTCATTATCATAATTTTGACATTATAAATGTAAAAAAAATAGAAAAAACATATAGACTCAATGACATTTCAATTTACACAATGGCAGCTCGTTCCGAAGTAAAATTTGTCGAGAGGTGATTCAAAAGTGATTTCCATACTAACTTCAAACGTGTTTTAAAAATAATTCCAAGGCACGGCAAATTATGGAAGTTTGCTCTCAATTTTTAACGTAAAAAAGTGGATATTCCTAAACAAGCCAGTCTACGTCTTTAAAATCTTAAGAATAAGACATATATAGCTCTACAGTGTCAAGCTTCCTAATAACTGTATAAAATTGTATATAAAATAGAAATTTGATGGCAGCACTACAATATGACCTAACTCTCTGCACTTCTAATATATTGGGGTATTTGCATAAAACTTCACGCGAGCTTCCCCTGAGGGAACGATGTGCCGCACTTTTTCCACACTGTTCATATCTTGCAAAGATACTGAAAAATATAAACTTTGTAATTTGTGTAAAATTGAAAATACGTAATTCAAAACATGACAATTTAATGTGTCTGGTAAATCTATTGTATGTGATTTTCGTGACATGATTTAGCAAATCCGCGATTTTCGCGACTGTCTTTCATTCACCCGCGATTTTCGCGTTTGGCGGCATAAATCCGCTACAAATCCGCGAAAATCGCGAAACCCGTGAGAATCGCGAAATTCGCGACTGTTGTAACAGCCCTGCATTAATGTTAACCGATATCGACACCCATCTGGAAACGCAAGAATGTGTATCTCTGCCAGCAAACACTCTTCAGAAATCTTTCACCTCCAATAACAACGCAGTAGATGTTCAAGATGTTTTTTTTGGGATCTCCAAGGGCTCCACTACCGGAAGAAGCTAGATCCGATCCAAAAGTTTACGATGTTCTTCAGCTGCATTGGTTAAGCCTTCCAACAGCTGAGAATCTAGCTCATTCCGAACCAGACAAAAATCTGGCACTCCAATAGCCTATCCTGAAACTGCAAGGTCTACCATAACGACTCACAAACCTGGAGTTGATATCGACCCCCTGTGTGTACTGCAATCAAGAACAGCATCGACTCGGCTGGAACAAGCATCGTCAAATAGAATATCTTCGAAAGCTCCTTTAGCAACTCAATGGCTACTACAAAAATCTAGCTGACCTTGAGATGCTTATTAAACATCAACAGCCAATCATCGTGGCTATTTAGGAATCGCACAAGGTTATCGTAGATGGTTTTAATTGTTCATTAAGGAGCCAATATAGATGGGACATTAAACTTAACCAAAATATTTACCATTCAATCGCAATGGTATCTTAGCTACTATTCCTCACTCCTTTCTTGAACTCGCCACCGATTTGCCTATTGTGGGAGCTACACTGGAATACCCCTTTTCACTAACAGCCTATCTAGCTAACGGAAAAATGGCGGACCTTATGTCTAAACTTACAAATGTTCTTCAAAGTTTAGATAATCCTATACTAGTCCCTCTTTAATGAATGTTCGAATCCTCTGAGCAGAATCTCAAATAGAGAAACTTTAAAGTAGATGGAGTACCGTGTACCTTTTAATTCCGCTCCTAAATGCTTATCTTTGACAGATACGCGTATTTCGACTACCACTTGCAGTCTTCTTCAGTGTCAGTTACTCGTATCCACTGAAGAAATCGTCGCATCTCTCTACCTTAAATACTAACACCAGATAAGTACCTACACAATCAAACTACCTAGGAAAAATTTCGACAGGAGTATACCTGTCATGTCTTGGTCAGAATTGAAAAGGGGGGATAATAATAATTATAGATAGTTAGGGATAGTTAGGGATTTGTATAATTATTATTATCCCCCCTTTTCAATTCTGACCAAGAAATTTTTCCTAGGTAGTTTGATTGTGTAGGTACTTATCTGGTGTTAGTATTTAAGGTAGAGAGATGCGACGATTTCTTCAGTGGATACGAGTAACTGACACTGAAGAAGACTGCAAGTGGTAGTCGAAATACGCGTATTTAGGAGCGGAATTAAAAGGTACACGGTACTCCATCTACTTTAAAGTTTCTCTATACTAGTCCTCCATTTCAGGAACTGTTAAACGCTAAACTTTGTAATTCAACCCCAAACAATAGGAAAGACCTACTAGAGTAGATCCAAAATGCAGCCTCACTGACTATCCCTCGAGCAACTGAAAACCCTGGTCGAAGATCACTTCCTTGGTGGTCCCCGGACATAAAGAAAATGGTTAAGGCAAGGAGGAAAGCTCTCCGGGCCACTAAACGCCTCCACGTAGACCACCCTAACAAACATCGTGCTATGGAATCCTACCGTGCAAAAAGGAACGAGTGTCGTCAAAAAATCCGGGATGCAAATCGAAAGAGCTGGGTAGATTTCTTGAAAGGAATAAATTCCAACCAAACAGCCACTGAGATTTGGCAACGAGTCAACGCCTTGAATGGCAAACGAAGATCGCTGGGAATTGCTTTACGACTGTCTGCCCAGCGGTATAACACGGGATCCAATTGTGATAGCCAATGCCCTGGCTGACTATTTTGCATCTCTTTCATCACTCGATCTCTTCCCATGGCTACCCACTGTTTCGAAAACTTACAACAGAAGCAAAAGTGGCCTTACTCGAACTCCTAAACAATGCCTGGACCCAAAACACTCTACCTCAAACTTGGACTCATAGCCTAATTGTGCCTATCCCGAAACATAAACACGTATCGACTTCCCCAAGTGATTTCCGGTCAATCTCCCTTACATGCTGTGTTAGCAAAATAATGGAGCGAATGGTAAACCGTCGGCTGAATCGCTTTTTGGAACAACTTCTTAATCACAGGCAACACGCCTTCCTGTCTGGCCACGGAACAGGGACTTACTTCACTGAACTGGACGAAGTCCTTCAAAGTGCAATTGACAAGAATCTCCACGCTGACATCGCATCATTAGACTTGGTCAAAGTATACAATCGCGCCTGGACCCCTATATACCAGTTGACCGAATGGGAACTAAGTGGCCATATTCTGCATCTCTTAAAAAAAAATTGAACGGTAGAACCTTTCAAGTTATCACTGGTAACCGTCGCTCTTCGTCCTGAGCCGAAAACACAGGGATCCCCCAAGGATCTGTTCTAGCTGTAACCGTCTTTTTAATCCTCATGATCAGCATCTACCGCAAGGACGCCATTCACCGTTCATTTAACAGCATTTCAACATATTGAATTCTGCCAAAAATCGGTTTTTCATAATTTTTCTAAGCTTCTTTCGCTAGACGCAAGATAAAACAATTGTTTTTGTAAAACAAAGGTTGAAATGTAAAAATGTATAATGGTACCGAATAATATGTACACTCAAAATAATCCAAACGTCATTGTTACGTGTAAACATACGTGTTTTTTTTTCATCGCACTTTTCACGTAGCTCTTACGTTAATCATAGGTAGCCAAGAATGAACGCATGAACTTTTGAACTTCGTCCATTCCACCGGCGCTACAAGTAAGAGCTACGTGGATTTTCCGGTAGCCTTTACGAAGCGTTTCAATAGGACCTAGATGGTTTTGCATTAAATTAACTAGAATATAGACCAACCTTATCTCTTATAGGCTTTGGAAGAAAACTAATTCCCAATTGGAAAATGTAAACAAATCTAAAAGATTGTGATATTTTTATATTCAATCTGAGCATTGTGAATCTTGTTTCCCAAATGTTGTGAGTATGTTCTGTTTTGTTGCAGCTTTTGCGTGCTAAAATTGATAGAGGTTATAAATCAGGTGTAAAATATGAAGTAATGCAGGGATTCTTCGGTATTCAAAGCATATTTACCTTAAAATCAATCTAACACAGGGTTTAAAGTTCAGCAGCTTCTGAAGTTCTGCAAAAATCAAGCGGGCGCCATCTTAGGATTTGCGCTCAACACCGAATGTACGTACAATATGCAGGTGTCAAAATGAACTTAGGCACCTACGTGAATTCAACGTGAGTGCGATAGGTAACCTCAGTAACAATTACTGATTCACTATTTGATGGTTATTAATGGCTTAGTCAGGGTGGCCACCAAATTTCGATATTGAAATTCCCGCTTTTTTCCCGGTTTTCCCGGTATATTTTACATAATTTTCCCGGTTTTTAATCCATTCTTTCCAACGACTTTAGTAGAATTTTTCTATATCAAAAATCGTTTCTTTGAAAAGCACTGTAACATTTTTTATAAATCGGTTCAATTTTTTAGTTGTTTTTCCATAGTAATTTGATTGTTTATCTTCACTATTGGAGCAATGAGTTGACTGTTAGATTGTTCTAATCTATTTAGAATCTTATTCTGAAAACTATGGCATAGTATAGTATTCATCTGACTCGATTTATCTCGCGTTCGTCGAAAATCAATGGAGCTGGAGCTATCTATTATGAGAAAGAGATGGTTACTTGTGCTAATAAAACAGATCCTACTCTTGACATGGCAGGGGTTTAATTTGAATGCTATTTGAATCATATTTACCAACAATTTACCAACCAAGTTTGGCTTCAAAAACTTCAAATCTTCAAGTTCAGATTTTAAGATCTAGAGAACCTGACAACCGTTCACGTTGAAAATTTAATGGATTGGTTGCATACTGGTGATGATAAAACGATCGAAATTTCAGCTCAGAGCTCTGTTTGATTCTCTGCTCTTGAAATGTAGAGATTTGGCTTTTATTTATAATTATCTTAAGTGAATCCTAATGCTGAATTTCAGATAATTTGGCCGACAAAAGCCCCAGGTGCCTAAGGAAATCATTAAGATGCCCAAGTAGTTCTTTACCGTAATTAAATTTATTTCAATTCTTTATCTTTTGATTTTTTTTTCGTAAAATAAAAAGTTTTCGAAAGCAAATGAGTTTAAGATATGGATGAAATAAGGCCACACATTTAGAAGCACTTACTAAGGGCTCACTCACAATTTTAATAACAACAAAAAATATCATTTTTGACATCCACTCACCCTCTCGTAATGCTTTCTGTATAGATATTCTACACATTTTATATGAGCTCTAACAGCTTGACCATTATTAAAATCTTAAATGAGCCCTTATTCAAAACTTTGTCGCTTAGATAACTATAGACATATTAAAAGTTTTTATAAATAAAGGTTTGTTTTCAAGATTAGTTGTGGTATTCAGCAATTACAGAAGAGTGCTAAACCAATCTGCAATAAGTAATTATATTTTGATTCAAAACGTCGAGCAAATTAGAGGAAAGTGAAAAACATATTAGCCCTGACAGTGGAAGAACAAAAATTCAAAAAAAAAAATCGAAACATTGCTATAAACTGAATGAAACATTTTTAAGAAATATGATAATAACATTAAATCATTAATGTTTGAAGGATATTTGTTAAAATTGCGGATGCCTCATGGCAATATCATTAAACATAACTACTTTCTAAAACTTATTTTGGAGGTTGGTTGTTTGAAGATTGGAGCTTGAAGACGTTCGTTCAAAACCATTTTCCCGGTGATCTTCTCAAATTCCCGGTTTTTCCCGTCTTTTTCCCGGTGGATTCAAATTCCCGTCTTTTTCCCGCTTTTCCCGTTTTTCCCGGTTCGGTGGCCACCCTGCTTAGTGATCTTTATCTTAGTCAGGTGAAGTGAAGGCAAAATGAATTTGGAATGATCTACGTGATGTTTCACGTAGCAATGACGTTTGGATTTTTTTGAGTGTCTGATAATGAATTTATGAAGCACTAGTTTGAATTAATTTACTTTCATTGGCTGGCAGTTATCTTTGAACTATAATACGACAACATAATAAACCATAGCAGCTAAGAAGCATGTTTCGATCTGCCTTAAAAAAAATATTGATGGACTCATGTTAAGGCTCAAGAATCCATCATTTAATCATCACCAATCATCAAGAATGAAAAACCAGTTTTTTCGTTCAAATTTTATTAAATCCTCATGAAAATCTATCATCGCATTACAGATAGCAAGTACAGTGCCATGAAAAATTATCTTGAACATTGCTTCAATTTTGAGCGTAAAAACTGGTTTTGAAAATTTGTAAAACGATGATGGTTATTTTCCTCTTAACCAACTTAAACTTTTTTTTTTTCAAAACAATTCGATGAGCGGTGAATGGCGTCCTTAAGGTACTTGGGTGAAAAAACGTGAATTACGTTTTATAGACCACTTCAAGGAGACCAAAAAGAACTGCCAAACACCAGGAATTCCTTCAGAGATTCTACCACGAACTTCAACAAATTTGCTTCGAAAGATTCCATCAATGTTCGTCCAGGAATTTCATCAAGAGTACTTCTAATGATTCAATCATGAATTCTACAAAGGAATTTCATCAGGAGTTCCTTCGGGATTTCCAGCAAGAGCCCTCCTAGGGATTCCATCAGGAATTTCTTCGGGGATTCTATCTGGAATTTTCCCAGAGATTCTTGAAAATACCTGAAAAGCTATGATTGTGTGAAATTATCTTATGTGGATATAGTGATTTTTTAGATTTTTTTTTATTTTATCAAATGTTTTCTAGCAAAGCCAAATAAAATTTTAAACAAAAATTCTTGTGGAACATCCAAGTATTTGAACTCACCACAGGGTTTTGATAAAAACATTCATTACTAGTTAAGTTCCAACAAAACACAAAAGTAGGGTCTGTACTGGCTAGATAAGAATTGATTTTCTAAAATCGGAAATTTCAAAGTAAAACGTTATTTTATAAAACCAAAGGCAGCATTTAGAATGACCCAAGTGAAAATATATATTTGTTTGAAAAAATATTGTGATTCTCGTTATCAAAGTCGTGCCCATACTTTCTGGGACACCCTATATCTTTAGAAATTCCTCCAAGGATCCCATCAGAAGTTCCTCCAGGGGTTCCATCAGGAGTTTCTATAGGGATTCTATCGGACATACCGTAAGAGCTTCCATTACAGTTCTTCTGGGGAATTCATCAGGAATTCCATCAATAGTTCCTTCTAAGATTTTACCAGAAATTCCTCAAGAGATTCTATCAGGAATTCCACGAGGAATTCCATCAATATTTCTTCTAGGAATATCATAAGGAGTTCCTCCAGGTATTCTATCAGGAGTTCCATCAGGAATCTTATCAGGAATTCCTCAAGGAATTCCTAAAGAGATTTCGTCAGGAGTTCCTCCAATGATTCCATCAGGAGTTCCTGCAAGAATATCTTTAGGAATTCTTCTAAAGATTCCATCAGCATTCCCTCCAGCGATTCCATCAGCAGTTCCTATAGAGATTCTATCAAAAGTACCTTTAGGGCTTCCATCACAGTTCTTCTGGAAATTCCATCAAAAGTGCTCTCATTACCTCGCATTCCTCCAGAAATTGTATCAGGAGTTCTTCCACAGATTATATCAGGAGTTCCTCGAGAAATTCCATCAGGATTTCTTCTAGGGATATCATAAGAAATTCCTCTAGAGATTCTATCAGAAGTTCCTTCAGAGATTCCACCTGAAATTCCTCCAGAGATTAAATCAGGAGCTCTTTCCTCTTCCAGGAGGAGATGCATCAGGATTTTTTTTTAGTGATTGCATAAGGAGTCACCCTAGGAATTCCTTCCGGAATAATTTGTGAATGTGACAGGACTTCCTCTAAAAATTACATCAGGAGTTTCTTCAGAGATTCCATTTGTAACTTTTCCAGGGATTACATAAGAAATTCTTCTAAGGATTACATCAGAAGTTCTTCTATGGATTGCATTAGAAATACTTCTAAGATTTCTTTTTTTTTTTGTATGGTATTCAGTTGGAGCTGCCTAACAGCTTAACTTGTCAAGGCTGAACCCTCGGTCTGGCTTTTGCCAAGTTTCCCCTCTACCAGGACCAATACTCAGACGGACTAGGCAATGGCGCCCACATGAACACTGCTTTTTTATTAGTATTGTGACGTGGTAGTTTTTAAAAAATACCCATATTCCCTCGCTTCGATGGTTATCAAGAATTCCTCCAAGGATTTGACAAGGGATTTTTTCTATTGAGGATTTTATCACCAGAATTACTCAAGAAATTTCTTCCGGAATTTTTCAAAGGAATTCTCGCAGAATTCCTTAAGGTTTCAATCCCCAAGGGATTCCCTCGGAGTTTTTCAAGGATTTTATCGCCGATTATCTCCAGGAATTCTTGAAGGTTTTCAGAAATTCCTCCAGCGATTTTACCAGAGATTTTTTGTTGAAAATTTCATTAATTTTCGAATCTACCAGTATATTAACCAATGACTCTAACTGGAGTTCCTCCTAGGATTTAAAATAGAAATTCCTTCAGTAATTCAACCAGGAATTCCTTCAAAAATTCCGCTAGGATTTCCTCTAATGATTCCAACTATAAATCCCCCACGTAAATCCTCCAGGTATTCCTCTAAGAATTCCACCCTGGATTTCATCTAGAATTCGCCCAGGTAATTCTCCAGGATTTCCATCAGAAAAATCTTCAAGGATTTTAGCTGAAATTCTCATAGGAATCCTTTCAAAAACTCCACCAATATTTTTGGCGATGATTTTACCGGTTCTTCCAAAATATTCTGCAAAAAATCCTCCAAGGATTTCGCCAAGGATCCCATTACGACTTTTTCTTTTTTACCACAATTTCCCATAAAGATTCCACCAGTAATTCTTTCAGAGACTTCAGCATAGTAATTTTTCGAGAGAAGTTTTTTAAGCAATTTCACCAGGAGTTCTCCTAGGGTTAACACTGGAAATATTACCAGAATGTTCACCAGAAAATTCTACCAGGAGTCTGAAACGATATTCCTAAACGATAATCGTGTAATCTTCAAAAAAGATCTTCAAAGGATTCCCAAATGATCTCGAAAAATCAATTGTGTTTCCAGCTGAAGAGACAGGGTACCATGATCCATAAAACTTACAATTTTGGTACAATTACCTTATGTTTCTTGTGCTTCTTGGCCTTCTTCTGCTTCTTGTTCTTTTTGTGTTTCTTCTTGGCGGCGGCCGCGGCCACTGCCGCCGCCTTGGCCGCAGCATCGTCACTGGACTGCTCGCTGGCCGAATCCGGTTCCGTTCCGGAGCTGGCGTGTGTCTTCCCGGAGGACTTCTTGTGCTTCCGGCCGCTGCTGCTGCTCTTCTTCTTCTTGCTTCGCCGCTTGACCTCCAAGTCTTCCGAACTGGAAGTGTCACTCGATTCGGAAGCTTCCGAGCTGGAACTGCTGCTACTCTCGTACTTCTTCTTCGATTTACCCATCGCCTAGAAGCGAAACGAAAGAATTTTCATCAGGACATTTTAAGTGAAAATCGACAGCGAGGTTAAACGCCAGCCAATTCTCCGATCGCAATTTTTCCACCAGTCGTACTTACTCGGGTTCGATTTCCTAGCTGGCCGTCACCAATGGGCACCGATACGCGTTTTGCAGCAGGAAATTGCGCGCTGGGAATGGATTTTCACTGCCGAATTTCACTTTTTTTCTGCTCACTGTTTGCCGATCCGTCTTCGCTTTTAGAAAACTCCTAAGCTTTTTCTCTACGTGATGTTTCGCTTTCCGAAGTGGTCCCTCCCTCAAAAATTCTGACACAAGCATGTGTCAAACAAAATGGGAAACGTCATGTTTTTGCTGGCCGAATAAAAATTTGAGCGAAAGAGAGGAAAGAGACGATCGCCGTCGCGAAATGGGGTTCTAAAATTTTGCATCCCTCTAGGGCCCATTCACAAATTTCATAACGCTGAAGGGGGTGGATGGGTGTCCTCAGAATGTTACAGCTCATACAAAATTCATAGAATATTCATACAAAATGCGTTACGAGGGGGTGGGTGGGTGTCAAAAATGGTCATTTTCAGCGTTATGAAATTTGTGAATAAACCCCTATTCGCTCCCAATACGACAATTCGTCCGGTGGGGTGTGCTGCTGTCGTTATGATGATGCACGGAGAACAAAATATAGTGTTCGTAATCATTTGTCCGGTCGAACTAACTATTGTGCATTTAGACAAAAATTGTCGGGAGGTCGCTGCCAAACTGGCAACTTTGCTTACTTCCGATACTACTTTCTGTTCAAATCATATCATCCCGCAACACTACACCTAGCAAACCAAAACAAAAACATCGTGCAGGATGACACACTAATGGGTGTGAAAAATCTACTGTGGAACTTTTTCCTTGCCACTTCATGGAATAGGACTGGTTCACGGCGGTAAATGTCCACCAGCCATTTCCTCATTCCGCCACTGAGTTTCTTAAATACCTGCTATCGCTGTTTTTTCTTACGGATTCCATTTTATTCGTAGGCATGTTGTCGGTCCACTATATCGGACTTTTCTTCCCTTTTCTGCTAGCCAAAACAAGTTCATCCTCATCATAACGTAGCTGCCAAATTCAAATGTCAAAAAACTTCGGAAGTAATTTCGGAAGTCGGAAGTCTGGACTTCCGAACTTCAATTTAGTGCTGGCGACACAATATATTTTTAGGTTGTTTTAGAGATAACAATAAATATTGTTGATTTCACAATATATTGTTCAAAATAACTATACCGTATAGTTGTTAGCAACTATATTTGTTATTGAATTTACAAACGTCAAACGTCAAAATTAAATTATATTTTAGTTGACTCAAAGCAAATATAGTTGAGTATACAATATTTTGCAATGTTTACGCAACAGTTTGCTCTGCTTTATCAACACATCCAAAAAGATTCATAGCTGCTTTATCGACTTAAAAAGCAAATGGAAAAATCAAAACAAAGTGCAAACCTAGACTTGATACATGGTCTCCTGCGTGAGTGCCGATTATCTTGTCACCTACACTATTTCTCTCAAGTTAGATGTGAGTAGATTTGTGTGCATGACTTGAAGTCAAAAGATGAAAATGTTTTCGGATATTGGTAGTTAGTAAGATTATGATTGAAGTAAGCACAAGTGTAAAGTAGAATCAATGAAGTGTGTCAATTTAATTTGACGGTAAACTTGGTGTTGAAGTGAACAGTTTTTCTTTCGAAACAACTATTTGTGCGTAAGTAAAAGTAATCAATGGGATATTAATCTTAACATACATAAATTCTTCTTCGTGTGGTTGCGCAAAAATCGCTCAGGCGAAAGTTCCAATGAAACTAACTTCACATATCCTGGTTTTCCAACCTCAAACTAGTGCTCCTACCAGCCGGATCTCAATTTTTATGAAAGAAGTGCAATAAAAACACAAAAAACAAACGTATGTAGAACATAGCGAATGCCCGTATAAATATGAACCATATTAGTACTGTTTCCCAAACGTCCAAAACCATTTGCAACAGTATGTGAATGATTTTGTTTAGCATGAAAAATAACAATATGTCCACCGTACGGCGAACGTTTTTGACAGTTTTCCAAATAGTAAACCGGCAAATCACAATGTGGGGAATGGGCGGTTAAGTTATGTAACCATTTAAAAACGGCGATTTTCTCGAACAAAATTTTTCGTTTACAATTTGCCAAAAGGTAGTTATACTATCCATGTTTTCGCCAAATCCATTGTAAGGCAAACGGTTGAGAAACAGTTGAAACATAAACTTTCAATAAAAATCATTAACGTATGAGAAACTGTAGACTTATTATGTTATATGGTATTATAACCGTTTATTAAACAGTCTTGATTTGTTTAAACTTTAAGGGAATATTTTTTGTAGATTTAATAAGAAGCAATAAAACAAGTAAATACGTGTAGAAAATATTACTTTACAAGCAACTTGCGCAATTCATCCAATTTCTCAAATAAATGTCTGATTGAAACTACCTAAAGCAAATTTATACTACACGTATGTTACTAGTTTATTTTTTTTATCAATTAAGCTAATTAAATTATTTTATTCAAAATAGAAATAATACAATGAAATAATACTCTGCCTCAAATGGTATCCTAAATCGGGGGGGTGGTTGGTTCATTAACAAATTTCATAACGCCAAGAATAGCCAATTTTGACACCCACCCACCCCCTCGTTGCACATTTTGTAGAAATATTTTTCGAATTTTATATGAGCTGTAACATCTTAAGGACACCCATCTATCCCTTTCAGCGTTATGAAATATATGAATGGGACCTAAATTTAAAATTAAAATATAAAATAGTTGCTGTTTGATAATACTGATTATCAAACATTAATATTAGAGGAAACAATTGTCTTCTTTTTTCTCTCGACGTCTATATGAGAGAATAAGCTTTTTTCATGGATTAAATACTTTATCTGTGCTCGGTTCTGTATTTATAAAACCTGCGTACTTCCAAAAACAGTTCCTAAACTGACTCGTATGCTGATAAGCATTCTTATACTCCGTACCAACTTATTGTAATATATATTATTGGAAGTCCTCTTCTGTCCTGTGTTCCGTTTAGTCGACCACAAGGTAGTTCGAAAACCAAAACACGTTATCCGGATCGATCAATTCGCTGTCCTAATATCTGCTGCTATTATGTCCAGACACAGATGTACTGCTCCGGAAAGAACAGGTCAAGTATGTGATGTATTGGAACCGGAATGATCACTTCCATTTCGAGGCCGTTGTGCGTTGAATCGGTTGAATCCTTGACATCCACCGGACTGATTCAACAGCATCCACTTTTCCCGGGAATACCTTAGCTGTTCCGCAACGAACTGAAAATACTGGTAATCGAAGCGGGGGACAGTGTTTATTCGAAGAGGTCATCATCCGGATCTGCAGAAAACCGTTTGTTGATAACTGAAAAATGAAGGAATCGTTAAGTTAACATTGATTATATACAAGGCAGTAAGTTTATCTAATCTTACCTGCATAGTTTTGGAAAGAGGGGTACTTCGCCATTTTAATAGCGGCAATGTGTCTCGATTTGTCCGATATTTTCACTGCTTTCAACGTTAAACAAACATTTTCCTTACACATTTTTCGGACCTTTTTTTTCATTTGTTTTGATTAGGGGAATATATACACACTAAAAAATATCCAAACGGTTGTGTGAGTTTCACAGTAAATATATTTTTAAATGATTTTTATCACACCTCAACAAAAAATAAGTATTTTTTGTTGCCGAAAATATTTTGTTCATTTTTATGGAGAGAAACAACATTTTAATATTGTTTTAATATTTCGGTCAAGTAATATGAAAATCCAATGCATTGTATTGAGACCACGTTTTTTTAGTGTGTTCATTTATACATTTCATTGACTTCGTCATTAACAAACACCAATGAGTACAACTGTTTGCCGAACAGTTGAATACAAGTTATAAATAGTTAAATAAATATGTGTGCGTGCTTACGGATGTATCTTGGGATTTATAAAAATGGACCATTTGAGAAATTGTTGCTAAATATTGCTACTATTTCTAACGGGTTTGTATACTCAAATGGTTCTACAATATCCACACTCTGTAATATACTGTCACTAATTGGTAAGTTGTACTCAAATAGCTTTTTACTGTATCGAGAGTGAGGTTTCATATTGTTCAACATAAGAGCAACCGTTTGCGATACACTAACCCTATCAGATAGAAGAAACTTACTGTTTGGAACATTACGCAAATTGTGTTTTTCTATGCGGGTGGATATTCCCTGGGAGGGAGGCACTGATATTACACACGAAATATGACACAAAGTTATTTAGAATTGCAAGAAAACTCCAGCTTGCCAACGACACTCAAGGCAAACTTGATGAAAATCGCTAGTTTTATTCTAAGACAAAACGTGACAGGTCAAAGTACAAAAATGAAACCAATTGCCTGCCAAAAAAGACCACTTCTCATTGGTCGTTTTGGCAAAGGCCTACTTTCACATCGTCGAGTTGGATTTCAACAGGGCACTTTGTTGCTAGCCCGGTCGTGTTGCTAGATCATAAATTAGAGTTTCATAAAAAGTTTGAAAAATTTTCATGATATCTTTTTATTTCGAATCCATTTATATTCGATGTTAACTTTTCCATATGTGCCTCTACAATACTTAAATCAATAAAATATACCTAATTGAGAGCAATATAATGGAAATTGTGTCAATTTTCTCTACAAGTATTGCCGGTTTCTAATATAAACCTGATTTTTCAAAAAGAGAGAATCCTTTATTGCACTATATGAATTAAGCGTGCAAAAAACAACCAAATTATGGGCCTTGATATTTGAATTTGTTCACAAGATTTCCTTAAAATGAATACTGGTAGCACTGGCTATTGTATCGTCAAGGATATCGGCCGAAAAACAACTGGGCAGTCTTATTTGAGCTGTCACGTCCTGTCCTAGGTTTTATTTTGTTGTGTTCCTTCGATCGTTCTGGACAAACATGGAAAGAGGTCCAAATTATTCTGTGCATTTAATATTCGTTTTTATTGGAAAAAGTAAAATAATGCGTATTTGAACACTTTATATTCAATCAGGATAAAAGGTGCTATTGTGACATTACTTTTGAATAAGCATTAATAGCTTTTCAATCGATTTTTTGTAACCTTTGATAAAATGCAAAAATACGTTTTAATCAATTACGCGCTTTTATCATGTTTGTCCATTGTTTTAGATCTGGGATCACAGTGACAGTTCGTGACAGCAGAATCTCGGCTCACCTTGACGTACATAAATTTCGTATTGGTTTCTCCCTCCCAGGATATTCCTACCTTTTCCGCCTAACTGTTTCACTGTGAACCGTCTTATATTAGGAAAATAAAACATTTTTCCCCACAGCGGCATGTGATGGATGCGTGAAAAATCAAATCTCTCATCATCTGACTAGTTGCGCTACCAAAGTATAGATGGCTAACAGTATGTTGCGTTTTGCGATTGGAAGCGTATATATACCCCCGTTAATACGCTTCCAATCGCAAAACGCAACATACTGTTAGCCATCTATACTTTGGTAGCGCAACTAGTCAGATGATGAGAGATTTGATTTTTCACGCATCCATCGCATGCCGCTGTGGGGAAAAATGTTTTTATTTTCCTGATATAAGACGGTTCACAGTGAAACAGTTAAGCGGAAAAGGTAGGAATATCCATTCTCTATGTTCTACATACGTTTGTGTTATTGCACTACTTTCATAAAAATTGAGATCCGGCTGGTAGGAGCACTAGTTTGAAGTTGGAAAACCAGGATATGTGAGGTTAGTTTCATTGGAACTTTCGCCTGAGCGATTTTTGCGTTTGAATAAAACACGCTTCGGGACGTTCTCCGCTGCCCCTAAAAATACCATTGGGTAGATAAATGAATTCTCTACCATTGGATCTCATTCAATTTCATACATAAGTGAAGTAAGCGGTGAAAATAAATATTTTGTTCCGAATGTTTTGAAACCATGAATGAGTTTGACATTGCTCTCGTCAACCATCATCATGACGACAGCAGCACACCCTACCGGACGAATTGTCGTATTGGGAGCGAATTTGAACGATACCTCATGCAAACCATCGGGGTTCATTTTTAATTTGAACATCTAGTCACCCTAGAATCGTGTTTCTGGTCACCTCTTTAACTGTTTTGTTTTGATTCTGCGTTCCTTTTTACAGCGTTCCATTTCACTTTACCCCCGTTAATTTGAACGATACCTCATGCAAACTAGAAATCCTTTATAAGAGAGATTCGCGGAAGCTGTCGTTTCTGTCAAAGTGTGAGCCAATCGAGCAGCGAGAGCTGTCAAAGTGTGAGCCAAACGAACATGCGTTATGTTTGTTTTGAACTTTTCTTGAGGAGTAATGAAATCCGCTTGAAATTATTTCGGTAAAAGTAATTTTGCATGAAGCAAAAAAATGAAATGTTTTACTTTTTTTTGAACTTTTGTCAATGCGATTTTTAGTTTTTGATTTTTTCGGCTATTTATTAGTTTTGATATGTAGCTCAAAGATCTATAACGAAACAAAATACACTTTGTAGCAATGAGGAAGTCATGTCCGTGTTACAATATTATTCTCGACGCCGAGCAAAATCAGCACTGCTGGTCTGTTGCCGAATCATTCCATTTTACTTCCGCTTATCTCTCTATAAAGGATCACTAATGCAAACCATCGGGGTTCATTTTTAATTTGAACATCTAGTCACCCTAGAATCGTGTTTCTGGTCACCTCTTTAACTGTTTTGTTTTGATTCTGCGTTCCGTTTTACAGCGTTCCATTTCACTTTACTCCGTTCCAGAAGCTAAATGACGTTTGAACCATTTTTAATCTGAACGATGTGCAAATTAGCGGGGTACAAATTAAAAAGTGTTCAGATTAAATGTGGTCAAACCAACGGGGGTACCCGGTACATTAAGGGCTATTCTCATTGCGCCGTGCCGGGCCGGGGCCGGGACCCGACCGGGTTATGTATTGAATAACTTTCATGTGTTTTATATGTGGGCGTTCACACCAAAGCTACCGTGCCGTGCACGGGGTCAAACCGGGGTAGAACCGAGCTGTCAAAAAATATCGTCGGCAACGATATTTGGCACTCTCCGGTGGCTGCTCGGCTGGCAGCATACACTGAACGGAATCCCCCGCCTTGAACTGAATGATTTTCGACTCATCCGAGCCCCATGCCTATTTTCAGACACATTCAGGATGATTTTCATCTCTGTTGGAATCATCTGTTTACAAATCACGCTGAATGAAAATCATCCGATTTTGAAACTATTTTCTCCTTTCAAAAAGATGTTCGAATTTGAATGATAATCATTCATGGATGTAAACAAACCACATTGCATGCTTGGTAATAAAACATCACAATAATTCCAATGGGATAAAAAATAACCAAACGTTGATAGTTTAATACACTTCATTATTTATTTCCATTATTCACAAATATGAGTTTATCTCATGTCCGCAGGAGTAGCTGTCTGCCCGATGTGACTCCACCAAATACTCGTCCAAACACCATAAGTGCACAAAAATACATGATTGCACGAACTGTGCATAAGCGGTCTCGATATATCCCTGAAACTAAAACAAACAGTACTAGTTGCAACCTCGGTTGATGCCAATAAAGATTATTTAGGAGAATTCATTTTAAAATTGCAATTACCTACGAAATCCATGATGGAAAAGTCAACACACCATGCTGCTGCCACCATATTTTTACAATGTTTTCAAGGATGATTTGACAGTTGGGATCATTAATTTTCTGTATGATATTTTAGATGGTAGTTGAATGATTTTCGAATTAGGACATGGAAGGAAATAAAATCCTTCAGAAGCTGTAGGTTATTCATTTGTGTTGACTTCATTCAATTATCTACTTATTGTCATACGGCTATGTACAGCACATCATTACTAAATTGGATGATTTTCGTTCTGTAGTCGGTGGAAGCATCATCTTCTTTCGTAGTCATTCAAAATAAGGAAAATTAAGTTTTGCGGCCATGTGAGTTACGAATCATTCAATACAAAGAAGGTGCTTTCGTTCAGTGTACTCTCTGTCATGTTTATGTAGTTGTGAGTTCTCTGTGCATTACCAATATGAAGAGAGGCGACAAATTTGTTTTTATTTATGTTATCAATGTTCGTGAAAAAAGTGAGACGCACCCGCTAAGGGTTTTGCATTTTTACGATAACTTTTATAACTTTACTGGGACAGAGCCTGCTGCATGTATAGTTTTGCATAATACCATAAGCACTAGTGCTTAAATTTGATTAGATCCAACCAGATCAAAGTTTTTTCCATTTAGATTTTGGGATCACAAACAAAAGTGCAAAATTTGTGCGCAATCGGTTTCATCTACGCTGTGGGCATTTCGGTCGAAATTTGTACGCAAACCTTTTGTAATCATGTTCCTTGCGGTATATGACCATTGGATCATATCTGGATATTTTACATTTCTCCAATAATTCCGTAAGAAATGTCTAAAGAATTACTAGAAAAAGCACAAAGATTCTCCTGATGTTCCCAGTTGTTTTTTTTTTTTTTTCAAAGTATTTATCCGAGGAAACCTGCAGTACTCCACTAATAAATTCACTTGGGATGTATGTATTAATATTTATTCATAAATTCTTCCAGTTGTTCCTGTGGAATCTCCTATAGGAATTTTTAAAGGTTGAATATGTATTACGCGTGTATTATTTTATTATTTAGGTTGTTGGAGGATGCTTGGCTGAATGTTATATATTAGGTACTTGAGAATGTAGATGAAACGGGCAGTTTCGGGATTAATTGCAGGATTCTGGTAATCCTTTGGCCTTTGTTCGATCGTCTCGATCTCTGGTAATGCTCTCAAAAAATTGTAATTCCGATTAACAGTATTTTAAATTCCTACACAAGTACTTCCAGGTGTTAGGTATTCCTCCAAGAATTTTTGTGGGATTCTTCCAAAAGTTACCTTAGGGACTCCTCCTGAGGTTCCTCGTGGGATTACTCCTTTAGAAAATTTCTCCTGGAGTTTCTTCAGGATTCCTCCAGAAGTTCCTTCAGGAATTCTTCAAAGAGTTAATTCAGGAATTCCTCCAAGAGTTCCTACAGGAATATCTACATGAGTTGTTGATGAAATTCGTCCGGGAGTTTTTTTCAGGAATTCCTCCAAGAGTTCCTTTAAGAATTCCTCCAGGATTTTCTCCAGGAATTCATTCGGGAATTCCTCCAGGAGTTCCTTCAGGAATTCCTCAAGGGGTACATTCGAGGATTTCTCCAAGAAATCCTACAGGCATTTCTCCAAGAGTTCTTTCACGAATTCCAGAAATTTCTCAAGGGGTTCCTTCAGAAATTCCTCTTGGAGTTCCTCCAGAAATCCTCTAAGAATTCTTTCAGAAATTCCTCCAGGAGTTCCAAGGTTCCGCTTTCCGTTGCCGTTCCACTAGCATTACGTTTGGGCCTTAAAAAAAATAAAAACACACAGCCTTTTTATTTTGCAAATAAAACAGCTGTGTTTTTATTTTTTTTTTTTCAATTTGTCGATTTTAACGCCGAAAACTGTTTTTTCACTTTTGACATTTGCTCCATTTTTACTTGGGCCTTAACTAGGGTAAAACAAAGCTGGAGGACCCCTCGGCCTAAGAGTTTTGTAAAATAATACTAACGTAAGCATCAAATGAAAATAAATATGAATTTATTCGAAAAAAAAGCGTACCGGATCAGTTTGAATTCAATCGCCGCGAAGTACAAATCGAGTGTACCATTTCAGAGCGTGATCGATTCTGTGACATTTGCAGTATTAATATTATTCTGATAAGGTAAGTCCGGAAGTTATTTTTGTATTTTTGCCTTACAACCGTTCTATTTATTCATTGCACTAGTACCACACGAAACGGACCGTGTTCCGTCAAATTCTCTCATACTTCTCTCCATGGATCAGCTTGTTGTAGTTCATGCTGGCGAACCGGTTCCGCATTCCGTTGCCGTTCCGCTATCATTGCGTTTTGGCCTTAACCCGATGGTCTCTTGAAACGCTGTTGCACTGATTTTGTGTTCTGTAACACGTTAGTCCCTTTAATATCGAGTTTAAGAAAATTAACTGCACTTGTTTTAAAAACATTAAATAAAAATGTTCAAAACGAAATGGAGAAAATAATCGATATTCTTTCAAAAAACATCATAGCTACCCCATTTTACGGTATCCCTCTTTGAATTACGCCTAAATGTAGGCAACATCCGGCCAAAGATTCGATATCCAAATAAACCTAACCTCCTGTTTAATTCTTCTTTACCGACCTTCCCCTATGTACATGTGCCTTCTCGAATTTATGCTACCTCACCACCCACCGCCCTCTTTCCTAAAGTGAGCGAGAGAGCGGATCGAATGGAAATGAAATGATAATTCCTCCCGAAGTCGAATGGAAAGGCACAAGAAACGCAGAAACATCACCAATAAATAAAACATCTCAGCATGCCCTGACCCGGTGTTTGTACGTTTCCCCTTGAAACAAAAAAAAAGCAGCATCCCGTGTCAAAAATTTGACTTCCAAAACGAGTGGCCGGAGGAATTTTTACACTTTTCGCGCGGATGAGTAGTCTAGCAGTTCAATCGTCGGTCTCTTCGTCTTCGCTTGCGTCGTTCACCAGTGCAAATCCATCGCCGTCGCCGTCTTCCAGCGGTAATTCGATTATCCTGTCCCTGGCCGTGGAAGCGCTGTTTTGTGTGGGAAGTGGTGCTTTCGGAGCGATGAGTATCCTGCAGCGGGGCGGACTCAGCGATGTGCTCAAATACGTGGGCTTGACAACGGTGGCGGCCGGTTCACTGCTGCTGCTGTTGGAGAACCGCGAACGCCGGAAGCGGACCTTCAGCGAGCGCTCGGTCGTGATTGTGACCGGGTGCGATTCCGGGTTAGGGTGAGTAGGAGAGCATAAAACATATGTTTGAGAGTGTTTGAGTAGTGGGGGAGAGCGAGCTTATGTGACGCTTTGAGAGACCACAAGCATCGTCCGCCTCTTTAGCTCAGATGGCAGAGCGCTGGTCTTGTAAACCAGCGGTCGTGAGTTCGATTCTCACAGGAGGCAGAGAATAACTTTTTGATCCTTTTTTTGTAGATTCAACATAGCGCAAATGTGCCACCGGATGGGATTTGTCGTCTTTGCCGGATGTTTGAAAAGCGATTCCGATGGGGCCCGGATGCTGCAGGAGCTGGACGGGAAGTGCGGACGGATGATTTTGCTCGAGGAGCTGGACATAACGCTCGAGGAGAGGATCATGTGCGCGAGGAAGAAGGTGAAGGACTTCCTGAAGTCCAAACCGGAATGCGGTAAGAGAACTTAAGGATCAATCAATCAGTATAGGTACAGTCGCCCCACAGTTATGGATCAGTGTTGGATTAATTAGATGGAAATCATGCAAATAACATTTTATCTGCACCGAGGCAAAAATTTTTGTTTCACAGCGTAAAACATATATTTAATTTTTTTTTTCGCTGTGAAATACATTATTTTTCTGAATGTATGTATGTTTACTTATTTGTGACGATAACCTATTAGTTTTAAACTTTTTACAAGGTCAAGGAAGCTAAACACTTTTGAGCATTTTCATAAAGAAAAAAACTTTTGAGCATTTTTAATCAAACTTCACTTTTTTTAATTTCTTTATTAGTATAATTCCAAACATTACATTCATTTCTTATATCTAGGTGTTCTGTGTAATTAAACAACACTATCATCCTAATTCGGTAAAACAAATTTAAGATTTTATTAACATTTTGTTAACATCATATTACATTTCATTTGCCGTAGCAGTTCAGATTTTTTTACAGGTGAGTTGATTTCACCTGCTTTTAGGAGAAAAAAAAACACGTTTTCAATTTACTTAACCTAACTTAACCCAAATATATAACGCATTAATCGTTGCAATAGAAGATTGTAACGATTTTTGCCTGAAATTATTGATTATTTTATTTGACATTTGTTCCAACGTTTTAACGTTTGATACTCTATGTAACTCATTGGTACTATACCAGGGAGGAAGCTTCAGAATCATTTTCAAAATTTCATTTTGAATTCTCTGCAGAGCTTTCTTCCTGGTACTACAACCACTACAACAGCTAGTTCATATTGGTACAGCATACAACATGGCTGGTCTGAAAAATTGTTTGAATATCAAAAGCTTGTTCTTAAGACAAAGTTTTGATTTTCTGGATAGAGACATTTTACATATTTTTTACATACATTTGGCTTGAATGCCCTCAATGTGATTTTTGAAAGTTAAATTCTTATCTAGCATGAGCCCTAGATACTTAACTGACAAATTTATTGGAACACCTCTCATCGTGACAACATGTCTACTTGAAGGTTTCAAATAAAATGCTTTTGGTTTATGTGGGAATATTATTAGTTGAGTTTTGGAAGCATTAGGAGAAATCTTCCATTTTTGCAAGTATGAAGAAAAAATATCCAAACTTTTTTGCAATCGACTACAGATGACACGCAGGCTTCGTCCTTTGGCGGAGAGGCCTGTATCATCAGCAAACAAGGATTTTTGACATCCCTGAGGTAACTCAGGTAAGTCAGATGTGAAAATATTGTATACTATTGGTCCCGAAATGCTGCCTTGGGGAACACCAGCTCTTACAGGAAGTCTTTCAGATCTGGAGTTCTGATAATTAACCTGAAGAGTACGATTTGACAGATAACTTTGAATTATTCTAACAATGTAGGTATGTTGGAAAATTAAATTTGTTTTTAATTGTACGATCAAACCTTCATGCCAAACACTGTCGAATGCTTTTTCTATGTCTAGAAGAGCAAGACCAGTAGAGTAGCCTTCAGATTTGTTGGAACGGATCAAATTTGTTACACGTAAGAGTTTATGAGTGGTCGAATGTTATTGAAAGCTTGATGTTTCTTGTTTGAAGAATGAAGAAAGTATGACGATTACAGCTATTTATATCATAAGACAGTTGGTCAACTGTTGCTTTGATTAGCAACTGCTACTATGATCTACACCCCCTCTCAGTTGCTTATTTCTAAACCTATTTTTTCTCGTAAGGCTAAGAATGAGTGGGCCGCTAGTGACTTTGTTAGTATATCTGCTTCTTGTTGATCGGTGGGAGTGTATACTAACTGGATTCGTCCTGCTGTTACGGCTTCTCGAATAAAATGGAATTTTACGTCGATATGTTTCGCTCTCTTTGTTTCCTCTTTCTTTGCCATTGCTATAGCGCCTTGGTTGTCCTCGAAAATCGGAACAGGGTAAATCAGTTTCACTTCTCCTAGATCACCCATTAATCCGCTCAGCCATATGGATTCACTGACGCAGCTGCTCATGGCTATATACTCTGCTTCGGTTGATGACATCGCTACTGCTTGCTGTTTCTTCGAAGACCAAGCAACCGTGCTTCCAAACACCTTCATCAGGTATCCAGAAACACACTTTCGATCCTCTACATCATTGGCATAATCGGCATCCACGAATCCAGTCACAGGAACGTTATTTCGGCTGCAACGATAAACTAATTCCATATTTCGCGTTCCTTGAATATACCTGAGAACTCGTTTCGCTTGGTTCCAGTGCTCTTCGCTTGCTGCATCTTGAAATCTTGAGAGGTATCCGACAATGAAGCATAAATCCGGACGAGTGCCCATCATCAGATACATGAGACATCCAATTAATTCGCGGTAAGGATGCTCACATCGGCTATTACTTCGCTTCAGCTGCAGTTTGGTTTCAGCAGGCGTCTTGCAGGGCTTACAATTGCTCATTTCAAACCGGTGTAGTATCTTCTCGATTAATCCTTGTTGTGATAACTTCATGGTTCCTTGTTGGCGATCTCGATTGATCTTGATACCCAGAAAATCATGCAACTCGTTCATGTCAGCCATGTCGAATTCACGTTTGAAAAGTTTCTTGATTGCTAATACAGTTGACAGCTTCTTCGCAACGATCAGCAAATCATCCACGTATACTACGATGTAGATTGTGCCGCTTTCTTGGTGTTTTACATACAGACAGTAATCGTAACGCGATCGGATGAATCCCTGCTCTTCCAGAAATTTGTTGAATCGTGTGTTCCAACATCTTGGAGATTGCTTCAATCCGTACAACGAACGCTTCAATAGACAAACTTCTCCTGGTTGTGCTTTAACTCCGTCTGGTATCTTCATATATACTTCCTTTTCTAATTTTCCGTTGAGAAAAGCTGTCCGCACATCCATTTGGTGGATCTCCATTCCCCTAGTGTTTGCGACAGCTAAAACTGTACGGATCGTAATCAGTTTAGCTACCGGGGCGTATGTTTCGTCGTAATCGATGTTTTTCCGCTGCACGCATCCCTTCGCCACTAATCTTGCTTTGTAGCGAATTGGTTTTCCTTCGGCGTCCGTCTTTAGGCTGAAAACCCATTTATTTGGAACAGGAACAACCGCTTCAGGGCGCTGTACCACCACCCAGGTTTGATTTTTCGCCAGTGCTGCCAATTCCTCTCCTACTGCTTGGAGCCATTTTTCTCGTTCGGGATGATCAGTAATTTCGTCGAAAGTAGCAGGAACCTGAGGGGAACGGTCTACAGCAGAAAATGCTCCATATGAAGTAATAAAATCTTTGAACCAACCTGGTACTCCCGACCACTGGTCCTTGGAGTAGTCTCGTTCTGAGAGTTACCCCTTTCATGTTGTGGCGGGAGTGCCGATGCTAGTTCCTCCATCTCAATTGAATCGTCATCACATTCCTCGAATGTTGCGTCATCATCTTGAGCTGCTTCTATACGATCACCATCAACGCCAATGGGAGCCACAATTGGACGGGCCACCACTTCCTCGATTTCAGCTTGCATACTGGGATGGACGTCAACAACTTCTTGCGTAGCTACCCCCTCTTTCTCTTGTGTTTCCGGAATCATCAGAGAGATAACTTGAGGTGATGTGCTTCTTTTGACCTGTGACTGTTTGAACGGGAACTCTTCTTCATTGAAACTGACATCTCGGGCTACGAATTGTTTCCTCGTTGTTTGGTTCCAAAGTCGATATCCACACGGTGCATAACCAAGCATTACACACCGTTGGCCAGAAGGATCGAGCTTACTTCGCTTCTGCTTCGGAATCCAAGAGAACGCCAAACATCCGAATGTACGTAAATGCTCCACTTTTGGCTTTTCACCATGCCACATTTCAGCAGGCGTTTTGTCCTTTAGGGCCTCTGTTGGACTTCGATTCGCAACATACACCGCATTCAGCACCGCCTCGCCCCATAGGTACTTTGGCGCTCCAGACTGTACCAGTAACGCACGCATCTTCTCAGTCACAGTTCGGTTGAACCGTTCGGCCACTCCGTTGTGCTGCGGTGTATATCCAACTGTTGATTCCACTTGTATCCCTTGTTGTTCATAATACTTCAGTTGCTGGTTGCTGAAGTACTCACGTCCCAAATCGCAACGGATTTTTTCAATCTTGACTCCGAATTTTGCTGTTGCCATGGCTTCAAACGCTTTGAAATACTCAAATAGATTGTCTTTGGTCTTCATCAGATATACCACACCAAAATGGGTGAAATCATCCACAAATGTGACGAAATACTGGAACCCATCGTGCGTGGCTGGAGTTATTTTTCCGCAAACATCTGTGTGGACTCTCTCTAACGGCCTCGTTGTTACTGGTCTGGATCCATTGAAAGGTAAACGGACCAATTTGCTTTCCGCACAGGTTTCGCAAAACTTCTCAACACCTCCCTTAAAATTTGTCATTCCGTGGACCATTTTGAACTGCTGCAGCTTTTTCACGTTTGGATACCCCAAGTGTGCATACCGCCGATGCCATAATTCCATTTCTCCAGTTTCTTGCTGTGCTTGACCAGTCACCAAAGCCGACTCGGGTTCCACATCCATCGTTAAGTAGAATAGGTTTCCACGCATCTTAGCTTCTCCAATAACTTCTCCGAATTTGCTCAGAATGGCTCGATCAGGTAAAAAACTCACCTGAACGCCAACCTTCAACAGTGCCGCAACCGAAAGCAAATTGAATTGGAGATTGGGTACGTACAACACCCTGCCGATTTTTAACGTTAGTTTACCATTGTCGATCATCACCTTTCCTCTTACGGTTCCTGCCTTCGTTGCTTCCATGCAAGCCGTAGTCTTGGCGCTGTCGATCGTGACAGGATTTTCTAGCATCACCACCGTTGAAAAAAGCTTCTCCGAGTTCACCATGTGCCTGCTTGCCCCAGAGTCGAGAATCCATTCCAGCTGCGTCGATTTTTTTGAGTCGTCGGGACAAACCAAAGCCACTTCACGGTCTACCAGAACATCCACTGCTTGAGCTCGAACACGATTATTGCCATTGGGACACGCCGCACGCTTGTGCCCAAATTCACCGCAGCCAAAGCACTTTCCAGTAAACTTCTGACGTCCACCAGACACCTTCGTGGTCTTCGTTGCTAGGACCATTCCTTCAGATCCATTGATTGCAGCGAAATCTCGTCCTGCTCGTTTTCTTTCTTCCGCCAGTAAGCGAGCCTTCACGATGTCCAGCTTGATTTGGTCGTTTGCCAGATTTTCCATTGCCGTTGTTACAACATCGTAGGAGGCCGGCAACGAAATGAAAAGTTGACTCACTTGATCAAGTTCTGTCACTGTTGCACCAGCATCCTTCAGCTGCCGCACGAGCTCATCGAATCGTCGAAAGTGGTCCGCCAGTGCCGTTCCATCCTCCATCCGAAGTAAGGCCAGGGATCGACGAATGTACGTTTGTGACGCAAATCCCTTTTTCGAGAACGTATTGGCCAACGACTCCCACATGGCCTTTGCCGTCTGCTTATCCCGGACGTATTCCAGATGACTGTCCGCGAGAAAGCTGACCAATAACGCCTTCGCCTTATCATCCTGGTCCATGAACGCCTTTTTCACAGCTTCGGTTTCCGTATCCTCTGGTGGATTTTTCGTCAAAACCTCCCTTACACCTTGAGCTGCCAGCTGGGTTTCGACACGGAACTTCCATGTATCGAATCCTTCTCCTGCAAACTGGACGATACCAGCCTTTTTCGCACTGGTGGCCATCTTGCTTGTAAAAACGGGCTTCACTGTTTCGAAAACTCTTGAATTCTCCAGGTGTGAAAAAAGTTTCTCCAAAACGTCCGTTTTGTGCTTCTTCAGGACTTTTCAATTCGGTTGCTTCAATTTTCTCCAGTGGGCGAGACTGGGCCCATAACCTATTGAAAGCTTGATGTTTCTTGTTTGAAGGTTTATTGAAGAATGAAGAAAGTATGACGATTACAGCTATTTATATCATAAGACAGTTGGTCAACTGTTGCTTTGATTAGCAACTGCTACTATGATCTACAAATGTCCATTGCGGAATCCGAACTGTTCATTGGCAAAAATTGAATTTTCGTTGATGTGGATCATCATTCTGTTCAAAATGAACTTTTCAAAAAGTTTACTGATGGAGGAAAGCAAACTGATTGGACGATAGCTAGAAGCTTCTGCAGGATTTTTGTCTGGTTTTAAAATTGGTACAACCTTAGCATTTTTCCATTTGTCAGGAAAAGCTTTCATATTTTTGATTTTTTTGATAATAGTTCTCACTTCTTCCAAATCAGTAAACTACAGTGCCTTACCGATTTTAGCAACACGGTATAATTTGTATGTTGCCAAAATGGGGATGTTGCCAAAATCGAGAAATTTGAAATGCTTATGTTTTTCATCATTTCAATCTCTAAAAGTATCAGAAAATGCATGGCAACAATGTCTGGGAGCCTTCTCTAGTTCAGCTTTTGAACCAAAAGCATATACCTCATCCACTGATTAAATGAATCATCTGAAAAGCACACTTGTTGTACATAGTACAAGCGTGGTATTACCACAGACAAGCAGACGTCACACTCTCATCGCTGTCCATCGACCAACTTTTTTACGATCGATTCAAATATTGGGTAGGTGGTCAATCAACCACCCGCAGCGCTCGAGTCGTTTTTGTTGTTGGTCCATCGGCCAACTACAGTGTTTTCAGCATTGGGCGTACATGATTTCGCGACTATGATTTTGATCGTGATTTGTTCTAAGTGTTACGTCTGTTTCTTTGTGGTATTACTTTCAGTTGCCAGTTACGACTGTTCTAGAGTGATGTGCAACTTTAAAACAAGACAATATTGAAAGTAGCAGATTTCGAATACAGGATCCATTTGAGTGGGTTTATTTTTGGGATTTCCTGACCAAAAAGTGCAATATTGGCTATCACACGTCTTTTGTGAAGAACAAGGTTTTAAGTTTAAAAAAGGGAAAGGTCATATAAATTACTATGCTGAAAATAAAGGTTATCACAGTTGGAATGTTATGTCAGGAATTAATAGAAAAAAGAGGATAAATGCTATCCATCAAATATTTACAGTAAGGTCCGTAAAAAATACTACACGCCTTTTTTGTATCATTGTATTTTTTCAATGCTTCTTATCGAGACCGCCATTCACCCAGAAACAGAGTTAATGGCGATATCTCATCAAGCATTATATTCGTTTGCTGAGATTCTGTAAATATTTTGCTGAGAGTAGCAAAATGAATAATCAGAGGATTGGGAGGAATTTCTGAAAAAAATATCATGTTTAAGAAGTAATTTGTGCTGGAATTGTTGAAGCAACATAAAGAGTAATTTTCGAATTCAATATGAGTGGAAATTGTTGAAAGTTTTGCTGTTGTTTCAAATTTCATTTGATTCACATCTCGCATAATTTATGATCTCGCCCTAAAAGCCATTGGTAACCATGAGTGTAGCTCGTCGTTCCTGAGCATTTTAATGGAATAACACGTTATTTATCAACGGTATGGTGAAGGAAGGATCATTCTCTATCTGCCAGTGGTGTTGGTTTAGATGATTATTCATTCATTTGCTCAGAAACAACGAGCTACACAAGTGGTTACCAATGGCTCTTAGGGCGTTATCCCAGATTATGCGAGACATGAATTTCTTTTCGATATTCACAAGAATATCGTTAATTTTTTTTAAGTTATTCTTGAAGGAACTGTAAATTCTTTGGCACATATGAATTTTCTCAAAATTTCCACCAATGGATACTTCTGGTGAAAATACAATCGATACAATAGGGATACAATTTTCGATTTAATTTCTACGGGATTTTATGTAATATGGCAGGAAGAATGTAGCTTATATTTTGTGAAATTAGTAGAAAAAAGGTATAATCATTACTTTTTTCTTTTTCTTGCATAATGTAATGTGCATGTGTAATGCAACGTTTATTAAAAAAAGGAATTCTTTTTAATGAATTTTTAAATTATAGAGGCGTTTGCAAAAGTTTATAATAAGCATCCAAATCTCGATTGATTCATGATGTCGCCCTAAACGCTATCAGTTATTAAATGTGTAGCTTGATGTTACTGAGCAAACGAATGTATGTACAAGTTATTTAATAATGCTACGATGAAGAGAAGATCCTCTTCCTTCTCCCAGTGATTATAGTTTTTATCCTGGTTCTTTCATTTACTTGAAAACAAGTACCGAGTGTGTAGCGGTTACCAATGGCTTTTAGGGCGAGATCATAAGTTATCATAAGTTATCTTCCTGTTACAAGGATGTGGTCAGAGAAACTTTTTACAGTTGAAGATGTGAACAAGCGTCAATCTGGTCTAGATTGCTATAGATAATTTCGAAATATCTATATTGGATAAATGCGACGGGAAGGAGGAAACCACACAATTATGCCGATTCTATAACATTCCCCAGAAAACCATTCCCCCGAAACCCATTCCCCAGAATTCCATTCCCCAGAATCTCATTCCCCAGAATGTACCATTCCCCAGAATTTCACTCCCCAGAATGAACCATTCCCCAGAAAACCAATCCCCAGAATGGACCATTCCCCAGAAAATTATATACCTACTTTAAAGTTTTGAAATAATCTATTTAAAAAACTTGAAAATTAAACTCCATACAAAGTTGTTTACAAGTACCATCAGTGCACCAGTATCTGCTCATGTACCAGTAGCCCGCTCACACCGAAAAAAGATAAGTTTAAACAAAATAAATATGGAAACTATAGCCACTAGACGATTTAAATCGACAAATTGAATTATACTGTGGACAATCTTTTGCGTATTTACTCAAATTACCTTACTTTTGAAACTCGTGAGCGGGCTACAGGAACATGAGTGGACTGGAACAACATACTGGTGCACTGATGGTACATGAGAAGATTAGCATTGGTGCTGCTAATTATGAACACTTTACGCATAATTCAAATTTCATTTGCAAATGAACTATCACAGTAGTTTCACTTTTATTGGCACTTATGAAAACTGATAGATCAGTCTATGGGGAAACACAATATCCAATATTTATTTAAAAGAATATACAACTCATCACTACTCTGCACAAAATAGAGCTACATCCTTCTTTCGGTATAGTAGATTCCAAATGTATAATTTCACATGTATGTCCAATTTTTATCAAATGTAGTGATGTATGCAGCTTTTCATCAATGTTTTAAGAAGGCGCATCATCTCTTACTTTTTAGAGCTACACCGATTAGAATAAAGACGTTCGTAGTATCATATTATACGTTTCCGTTATAATGATTACGTAAACTCGGCAGAATAAAAACTTACTATTCTGCACAATAAAATGATACGCCCTTCTTTGCGTCAAGTCTAAATTACAAATGACTTGTTTAATTTTGCACAAAATAGTGATACACCCTTCTTTCAGTCTTATCCTGTTGACGATATAGACAAAATTTTCCGTAAGGATACCAAATGGCAAGAAGGCATTTGGCATGAGTGATTAAATGATCAAGGACCATTTGATATAATGGTCATTTGGCCAATGACCATTTGGCATGACATGAAGAACATCCTTTTTGAAAAGAAGGAGCATAAGTATGGCTGGATGGCAAATGGCTTTATACCAAATTATTTTATGCCAAGTGACCTTTTGCTATAGGCTCTCCATCGATATATTTTGCCTATATCATTAATGAGATAATACTGAAAGAAGGGTGCATCACTATATATGCAAAAATAAACATATAGTCTGTATATTTTATGGGAATGTATTAAAAGAAGGTTGTATTATAATAATATGCAAAATACTCATGAATAGGGGGATTAGGGGCATATTGGACAACTAGGTAAATGATTATTTTACATAGAATGGAAATATGTTTCTTTGCTCTAAAATAAATCCACCGCTTCCTCTGCTTTGCTTATAAACTAATTTGAAGCTGAGAAAAAAAATATAGTAGAATTTCAGAGGACAAATTTTATACCGTCAAAACAGATTTCGTACAGTTTATAAAGTTTTGCTGAAATATGCATATTCCCAGAGAGTAAGGGGGTGTCCATTTCGCCCCGTGTGTTCATTATGTCCCTAACCATTAGCGTCACTTAAACTCAAACCTAGAGGGGGCTTGACCCATTCGATAAAATAAATTCCTTAAGCAAGATGCGACCTTAGCATGAGAGATATCTTTTTCTAGGGGGGGCTTGAACTTTTCTAGGGGGGGCTTAGACCCCCCTATCCCCCCGTATTTACGCCAATGTCCCTAACCCTCCTGCCTACATATTTGCTTTGTCACATCAGACCTTAGCCTGTCACATAAGTGACTCTTCTTCCTCTTTTCTAGCGATACGTCCCTACTGGGACAGAGCCTGTTTCTCAGCTTAGTGTTCTTATGAGCACTTCCACAGTTACTATGCCAATGACCATTTTTGCATGCGTATATCGTGTGGCAGGTACGAAGATACTCTATGCCCTGGGAAGTCGAGAAAATTTCCAACCCGAAAAGATCCTCGACCGGTGGGATTCGAACCCACGACCCTCAGCTTGGTCTTGCTGAATAGCTGCGCGTTTACCGCTACGGCAATCTGCGCCCCCACATAAGTGACTCACGCAAAGCAATAATTAAAAAAAGAAAAAAAAATGGATATTCAAATGGATGGCTTTCTGGGGAATGGTGCATTCTGGGGAATGGAATTCTGGGGAATGGTTTTCGGGGGAACGGTTTTCTGGGGAATGTTATAGAATCAATTATGCCTATTAAACTAGGTAGCAATAATGTATACAGCTTGCCTGCTTTATAAGATTTCTGCTATACGTTTCACAATAACTTTGAAATATGCAAGTTCTACTCATAAGTACATTCCATTCCACATTACGTTTCTTAGCTAGCAATGGACACCACCATTTCCGTTTTGACTTATTTTCACTTTGTTTTAACTCAAAATGTTAGGTTTCAGTAGTTCTCGATTACTTTTTCAAATCGACGTAAGTAATTTCCATACGGTTTTGAGAAAATTAATTCAGAAGAATCACAACCTGTCTTCTAAAACTGTTTTAAAATGAATCACCTTTTTGACATTTTTCCGCCGTGTACATTGCTTAAATTTTGCATACAATAAGCTCGCATTAAAAAAACTGGGGAGTTCCTGTTATTTCCCACAAAAAAATTATTACAAAATGATAAGCCGATTTATTCAGTTACTTTCGACGTTTTTGTACCTGTGTAAAATCGACTCAAGTAGTGTTTTGTTTCGATTCGTGGTTAAGTCACTTTGTCACCCATACAGCGGAGCGGCGAAAGTAGTGGTTAGGTAGCGAAAGTTGAAAATCTTACTTTCGTCGTTTTGGAAATCCAGAAAGTAAACGTTCCAAAAGTAAAAAATCGAGTTGATTTAGAGCAAAATGTGTAGAATTTCGTCTGCGAATCACGTAGAATCGATAAAATAAGTTTGTATACTTTTTTGACTTGAGTCTGTTTGAATAAGTTTTCGAGAGTTGATAATCAATTGAAAATATTTTTCTATGTGTTGCCAAAATCGGGAAAAAAATGTTGCCAAAAACGGGTGTTGCTAAAATCGGGGGTAGACAAAAACGAGTGTTGCCAAAATCGGGAAGGCACTGTAGTAAGTCCTAAATTATAATTGTGTGCGCGTTTTCAAACTGCATAGCAAGTTTTTGAGCTTTTTCGCAACTAGTTAGTAATAATTTGTTTTCCCCTTTCAATGCCGGTATTGGCTTCTGAGGTTGTTTTCAAAATTTTAGATAATTTCCGAAAGGGCTTAGAGCCAGGGTTCAATTGAAAAATCTTCTTTTCAAACTTTTTGTTTCTTAATTGTGAGAAACGTTTCTTGATTTATTTCTGAACATCCTGCCATACAATTTTCATAGCAGGATTGCGACTGCGTTGAAATTGCCTTCTCCTCACGTTTCAAGGCGGATCAAGAGTTTAAGATCATCGTCTATAATAACGGATTCAAATTTTACTTCACAATTGCAATGCTCCTGGCTTCAACAATGGAATTTGTTAAAGTTTCAAAAGCATTGTCAATATCAAGTTTAGTTTCCAAAGAAATGTTAACATCAAGATTAGAGTCAGTTGTGCTTATTCTGCGCGGCGTGTGAGTCGAGACGAGTCGCTCTCACCGCGAGTGACGTGAGACGACTAATGTTAATCAAATGGGAGCGAGTCGACAATTGTCACCTCATTCGACTCGTGTCACCTCACACGCCGCGCAGAATAGGCACGAGTATTTATAGACTCACACTCAAAATCTCAATCAATACGCTCTCCCGTGAGAGTAAACTCATTAGAGATCTGCTTCGCAAATCTCACGCTTGAGATTTTGATGCAAAATCAACTCAAACCGTAAAAAATGATTCAGTCGCAAAACCCGGCAAAAATTCGTGAAACACGAATGTTGTTGTTTACATTAGAAAGGATTAACATAATTTTACCAGACTAACAAGAAATGATTGCCGTGTGTGAGTAAACTGTGGAAATACGAGACAATGAGTCAAAAAGGTGAGCCAACTCATCCATGATTTTTTGACTGCTGAGTTGCATGATTGACAACTCACACATGAAAAATCTCAAGCGTGAGTTGTGAGAAATTGAGTTTTTCACAACACTGATTAGAGTTAATAAATATGTTTCATATATATTCCAGTCGGCTCGATAATAATTGAAAGTGGAGCTGATAGGATTGAGAATCGCTTCATGGGATATTTGAAACGTAACAGGAACATGATCAGAATCAAAATCAGCATGGCAGAGGCGCGTCCACATTCAAAACCATGGGTAGGACAAACGTTAGCAAAATCTTTATGTCCAAGGAAGTCCAGAAAATTTTCAAATTTATGGAATCCTTGAAAGAAAATTGAAAGTTCCTGTTTTTGTTTAAGTCATTACCACAGGACTGAGAAAGCTTCAAGATCATTCAACCTAATTAATGAATCATTAGTTAATCGAAATTTATATCCCTTTTCGAGCCTGTTCACTTAGACAGACTTGGCAAAAACTAGAACAAACCGCGAAACTCAAAAGCCGGCGATATTGTTCTATAATTTCCTTATAAAAACATCAAAATGCGATGAATCTATTTTTTTCTTTGAATTCTTCGCAGAGTTTTGAAATAAAATATCCCGTTGTACATCAACAAAACTTGCAGCAGAGCTGGTAGCAGATCTCTTTTAAGAAACTTGTTCTGTTTAATGCAAGTCCCTGAAAAGTCACTATTTTTGACGAAAGTTCTCTGAAGTCTGTATTTTAACAAAAATGGTCTCTAAAGTCTCTATAGTGAAACCTGCTGCCAAATTTTAAAGGTTCTAGAGAAAACTTCGAAGATTATTACGCGTCATTTTCACTGGCTTTTAAGATTTTTTTTTCAGTTTCCTCGAGAAAGAGCTTCAGGATTTTTGCTAGTGTTTTCTTTCTTGCTTACTTTCAGGGGCTTCCTTCAGAGATCCCTCCAAAAATTCCTCTTCAAATTCCTTTACCAATTCTCCAATCCTTAATCACTCCAATCAGGGACTTCTTCTGATCTTGTGGGGGCCTTCTCCCAAAAAAAAAAAAAACATTTCGATACTTTAGCATAGACTAGATATTTGTAATGTTTT
Organism: Aedes aegypti; assembly: GCF_002204515.2. Classification (NCBI taxonomy): domain Eukaryota; kingdom Metazoa; phylum Arthropoda; class Insecta; order Diptera; family Culicidae; genus Aedes; species Aedes aegypti. The sequence goes on from NC_035107.1 coordinate 30,426,137, forward strand.
ATAAGGTGTTCATGACCAGATTCAAACTATTTTATGGCGTTAAAAATACTTGTAATCCCCTATGAGCGTAAATCAATTTGAAATTTAAATTAATGTAGATAATGCATTTTTATATACTTAATACATCTTAGTAGATTTTATATGTTAACAGGTTAAATTCAATGTTTTTTGGGGCTTATTCGTCAAGAACAAAATTCATTTGATAATTCTTTTCTTATAGGTACCTAAATTCAAATTATGCTTATTTTCTTCATGTCTTCGAGATGAACCAGCCTAAGGCTGAAAATCTCTTAAATAAAGACAATAATAATAATAATTCTTCATGTTTAATACTCAAAATGTTGGACAAACAGATTTATTCAACAGTTTTGAGTTGAACTGTTATTCAACTAGTAATGTTTGTTGGGTAGGTATCTATTTCAATGAAAGTCTCTGAATAGTCTCTATTTTTTAATGTAAGATCTCTAAGTAATCTATTTTAATCAAAATGCTCTCTTTCAAGTATTTTGTTTCCCTCATTAAGATTGCAGTGAGTCCTGATGCAAAATTCTACGGGCTCCAGAGAAAAAAAAATCAAATACTTTAATGGAGCTTTTCAGCAGGTTTTTCAAGAATTTCCTCTCTCATGTTACATGAAAAAAACTTCAAGAAATCTTCTAGTGTTGATTCCAGAGATTCAACTGAAATACTTTTAGGGATTCATACTGGGATCCCTCTAGATTTTTTTCTCTACAGATTCCTCTAACAATCCTCCTAGAAATTCTTTCAGCAATTTTGCAAAGGATGCTTAGTGGACTTTCTCCAAGAAATCCACCTCCAGTTATTTCATCTCCAGGATTACCCCGACTTAGTCTTTCCTAGAAAAATATCTGAAACAATTCCTGGGTAATTTCTATAGGTATTCTTGTAAAAATCCAGATAGAATATATGAGATATCCGAAACAAAATTCTTGGAAAATTCCTTAGAAATACTATGCGAGGAATTCCACAGAAACTAATAACTTTATCTTTGGAATTATCTCTGAATCTTTGGAAAAATACTTTTGATTCCTGTCTGTTCTCTTTTTTGGTCCATTTTTTAAGCTAGAGCTCTCTAAAGTTCCTATATTCAAGGCACTTAAACGCTATCATGTCTGCAATTTTATCGACAAAGAAATTTTCAAAATAAATAATTAAATAATTAAGTCCTATTACTTGATCTGCAGATATATAAATTGCATTCGAACCTAGTCATAAACTTCGTTGGCCCCCTCGCACCCCCCCGTAAATTCGGCCCTGACTCCGATGCTTCATTAATTTCACGAGGATAACGGTGAAGGTAATTCTCAGTAATATCTCCAGTTATTTGTTGTCCATGGATTGCCCCAGTTACTTCAGGAGATTTTCCAAAGACTCCTACAAAAGTTTTTCCAAGGAAATCCAGATTGGTTTTTGAAGGATTTTGTTCAAAGATTTTTCCTAGAAGATCTACACAAATTCCAACGCCAATTTCTATAGTTATCCTTCCTGACATTTTCTTATGAATTTCTACAAAAACTCATTTACATTTCCTCAGAAATTGCTGTAGAACATCAAAGTTCAATCCTGCAGTTCTTCCAAAGAATTTCTTGATAGTTTTCAAGAAACTCCTGTAGGCAATTCGCAATTTGTATAGGAAATCGTCCAATTTCCTCGAGAGTTTTAAAGTTTTTATACACAATCTTGTAAGAGTTAATCAAGGGTTACTCTAGAACTCAATAGAGTTCATCAGATGTTACTTAAGGACTTATTTTTTAAATTCATCCTGAGCTACATAAAAACAAAACTAATTATTTCTGAAAAAAAAAAATCATGGCATTTTGCTGGAAATGTCCCTCAGATACAAAATAAATAAAAAGAAGAATTGAGACATTTTTCAAAAGATTCCTGAAAGCACTCCTGAATGAATTTTACACAAATCTTGAACGACAATTCTGTGGAAATCCTGAAAAATTCCTGGAGAAAATACTGGTTGAACTCCTACAAATGTTCTAAACGAGAATCATGGAGGAATTTCCAGAAAAAAGTATGGTAGAATCATTGGATAAATTCTTGGATGACTCAAGACCCTCTTGATATCGAGACTTTCAGCCGTTGACTGGTTCGTCTCCGAGAAATAATGTAGATATTCATACAGGAATACGAGCAGTAATATTTGTCGTAAAGTCATGAGGAATTCCTAAAAATATCTTTCAAATATTTTCAGATAAATGTCTGGTAAGAATAACAATCTTATCTCCTGATTCCTATTAGGTTTCTTTTTGTTATTTTGGTTGCTTATTGGTCTATGGTTTGATGTCTTTTTCTTTTCTGGTCTCCTTTAGGTCTCTATTGTCATGCAAGAGGTTTCTAAAGTTCCTTTTTTCAATACTCTTAGTCGCTATCAGTCCTGTTAAGGAAGAAACTAATAATGTCTGTGCTGCCGTGAATCGCAAGTCACTCAGATATGCAAAAAATAGGCATCAATACTGAGAAGTTTTTGCGGGATATTGCAAAAAAGAAAAAGTCGTGTTGTACTATTCGCACAACTGAAAAGTCTTTGGAAAATATGTTGATAATTTATATCAACTCAATTTGTCTTGCGATTCATAGCAATGGTGTGAACTAGATATTACCTAATCTAGAAATTTCCGGGCTATAAATGTAAAACTACTTATCAAGCTTAAGTTTTTTGGTAAATGATTCAACGTGCAGAATCTCCATCATATATTTTGCTGGAATTTCTCCAACAATGATGCAAGCATTTTTAGTTTTTCTGACAAGAATTCTTTCAGAAATTCTCGATTTTTAAGGGCCTAGATAACCGTAGCGGTGAACACGCAGCTATTCAGCAAGACCAAGCTGAGTGTTATGGGTACAAATCCGAATGAGGATCTTTTCCATCTTTCCGTAAAGGTCTCGACCTCCCTATGCATAGAGTATCTTCGTACCTGTCACACGATAGACACATGCAAAAACGTTCAATTAGAAAAGTAAGCCATCAGTTAATAACTGTGGCAATGCGCAGAAGAACAGCTGAAACGTAGGATTTGTCCCCGTTAGGTGGCCAGAAAGAAGAAAAGATGAAAAATACTCTATTTTAAATGAATAATTCGAAATATGATCTAATCACTTTCTAAGGATTCAACAATTAATATCTTGCAAAAATGTTAACGGTCATTTATCCAAGTATTTCTGGAAAATGTGCTTCGGGAGTTCTGTAATAATTGCTCACCATATCGTAAACAGCTTCTGAGAAATCAAGAGCATCACCAGCCATCGCCAGCAGCACTACGCTAGTGCTGTGTATAACAAGCAAGCTTTGTTTTAGATGAGTCTACTCAGTACACGATGCTACCGTTCTTGGGTTAATCCATGAATTGTTCCAACGATTCTTTAAGAATTTCTTGATAGTTCTCCATGCAATCTAGTAATTTGTAAAGAACTACTTCAAACAATGCTGATGGCTATTTTGTCCAAGAACATGTACATCTGGCTTTAGAAATGCTGTAGGAATGACGTCACTTTGTGTTGAATAATGGGTAGGGCTATCCTTTGACTGTCCTACCTAGGTGTTTTTGTGCGTCGGACATGTCCTACCTGTCCTACCCACTTCCCGCGCCACTGAGCATAAGTAACTAATTGGCTACAAAGATGACTAGAGTCGGTTAAGACCAAATCAATCGTAGATGGTTTTCTAGAAGAGGAAAAACACGTAGGGCTATCAGGGTATTGAATTGAGAAATGTACTGAAGAGCATCAAATAAATGTTTGCAGTTAGAATTACTTTGAGAATTATTCCATGACCGAAGTTTGGCATTGAAGTCATCAATGACAACAAAAATTGACTTATTGCGAGTCAATTTTCGCAAGTCAGATTGGAGCAAATGACCCTGCTGTCCAGAGCATTGAAAAAGCAAATAGGCAGATATGAAAGTATATTTAACAAGCTGTGTTTCAGCTGAAACACCTAAAGTTTCAAAAACAGAGGCGCATCCACGTTGGAAACCGTGGGTAGGACAAGCGTAAGCATATATTTTGTATAGAGTGAAGCTAATAATTTTTCTTCCTCTGGAATGGAAAATGATAGTTACCATATTTGAGGGGTTCAAACGCAAACGTGATGTAAGTGACATTTTGGTCATTTAAAAATATTCATAAATAATTCTTAGAAAACTGGCTTGTTTTTTTTGACTCCCATACAATTAGTGTTGAATGAAAAATTGCTGAAAAGCCTTCAAAGTTGATTTTATTAAAACATGTTTTTTGTAACTGATACCCCTTTAGTTCAAACCTTCTTATTTTCATGCCAGTCGTTACTTCAAGATTAAAAAAGCTTCTTTCTCCGGGTTTGAGGTCTCTAGCCAAAAAAGGTCGAAAAGAGACAGGAACCAAAAAAAAACAAAACGAAACCTAATTGAATCCTGGAGATAAGAGTTTGAGTAATAGCAGACATTTCTCTAAGATCTAAGATTTTTTTAGAATTACCCGTAACATTACAACAAGTATTACTGCATGTGTTTGTTCATGATTTTCATCAGCAATTATTCAGGTATTTGCCCGAATAGTCAAATAATTACTCCGAAAATTTCCAAAGCTGTTCATTTAGTTATTATTTTCTGAGGAATATCCTTACGGAATTTCTCCAAAAAATTGTTTAGGCTATCTCAAGAATTCAACCTGGATTTTTCCAAGGAGAACCACATAAATAGGATAACTCCAAAGATTCATTCAGAAATCATCTGAAATCCTCCAGAAACTCTTTGATACATTCCCAAGAAACATTTGCCTATTTTATAATCATTTATTAAGCAATTTTTCACAACTACATACTGATTAGTTGCTTTATTATATTACTTTGCAGCTGCTACGCACACATTGTTCAAGCAAATCTGGCGAAATTATTGGGCTACAAATCATTTAGTGACTGTAATAATATATTGAAATGATGTTTATTCAGGGTTTCACTTAGCCTAATAAGGATTGATGATTTAACAACGCTAATTTAACAAACAACATTATTGCAGTTTAATTCAGCATCATGTTTAACAACATTTTAATTATTTTCATGTGAAACCTTTGTTCAGGCGTTGTTCACACAAATTTGGAGTAGTTATAAAGCGTGTCGTTGTATTATTGACTTTATTCTATAACTTCAAAATCGCTTTATAAGCATTTATCTCAGCTTTTATTCAACTGCCACAAAATTAATTGAAAACAAATAAATGACTAAAAATCGCTAACACCGTACATATCAAATGCAGCGTACACTTTTACTATGAATTAATAACCACTTTCAATAATTACCTGGATACTGGATTCAAACTCGAGACCTTCCCATCGTCAGCGGTATACCTTGCCATCTGCGCCATCCTTGAATTCATATATCAGATTTCCAGTGCCCAATATAAACCTCTTGTAGTTGAGCATTGATCATGCTTGAGCTTCTGTTCAACAATGTCTAATCAACACGTGCTATGCTGATCAACAACTGAACAAGCGCATTACTTCTGCTGCTGTTCAGTACTGATGCGAGCTGAATTCAGTCGGCTATTTATAGCGCACAGTGAGAAAATTTATGTCAATGCTGGTCAAAAATGAAGTTTATTCACAAAGTAAAAAGTCTGAAATGATTAATCGAATTTAATAATAAGCTTTAACTTGTTAAAACTTTAATTTGATTGTTCATCTAACCATACTAAAATTAATTTATTTCATATATAATATTTTTATAAGATTAATATTTTAAGTATTTGTCGTTTTTTTCCATATATTAAGCATTATAGAAATATAAAGTATATTTCAACCATTTGTATGTTAAATGTGCTCTTTTTGTTTTTCAAAATAATCCTTTATCAGAAGACTGATTCCAAATATTTTCTAAACATAATTGAATAATTGTATTGAGAAAGCATCAGTTATTATTGTATTCAATATGTTTTTATATATTAGTAAGTTAGTGATGAATTCGCCAAGGGCGATAAGCCACTCAAATAGAGATAAATAATTATATTAGTAAGTTGAACATTGTAATACATTAGGAATACAACGCAATTTTATATATTTTGTCCATTTTTCGAAAATTTGACTATGGTGTGACCTCATTTGTAAGGCTTATTTGTTGCTGAACAATGCGTTTATTAACACTTTAGTCGTCGCGCTGTTGTATTTCGTACAACACTGGTGAAATAACCTCGCTTTTCGATCACAATAACAGCGTGGTGGTTCTGACGGTGGTCAACCACGCGACGACTGGAAGGTTAATCGTTATTTTGGCCTTCTTTGGATTAACATTCTTCAAGAAAGCTCTACAAGATTTTATGCATCAATCGATTTCCCTGAGACATATTCCAAAATTCCCGGCCGATATGTCTTCGAAAATTCAATGCTATTGATCTCCAGAAATTTCTAGGAATATTCTTTAAAATAGTCAAATTTCAGGATTTATATAATTTTCAACCGGGATTTATCTAAGCAAAGGCTCTCAATTGCTTCTGAAAAATTCTTCCTGTTATTCTTTGAGGTTTTCTTAAGTTAGCACTATAGGCGATCAGGTGGCCAATAATCGAAAAAATGGCTTGTTCTGATAGGTTCTTCTGGTATGTCAATACATAGCAAACACTTATATTAAGAAATTCCTGAAATACTAGAGCACGATTTTTTGTAGTGTTATTGCTACAGTATGCCTAAGTTGGAGTTTTTGAGAAAAACAAAGAATTCGGTACAAATACAATGTATACGTTGGTTGAAATATACTGAAGAATCGTAATATTTCATACATATTTTTATACACTATTCGAAAGCTTACTAAAAAAGCTATCTTAGAAAAATAAAGCAAAATATAAAAACGTTCTTTAGTTCAGGTTAATGTGGAGACTACACTGCAAAAATTTATTCGATTTTTTACTGAAACTTTATACATCCCATACTTTTTTGTCCCAAGTTGTTCCGGGCTAAAGATCATTTCCAAGTTATTCAAAGATGTTATCTAAAGGATCGTGAAGAATTTAGCTGCACATATTTGCACTTTTTTTAGTTATGGCTGATTGACTTATTTCAATATTTTTGCCTTATTTTCTTTAATATCAGCTAAAACTAATTTAGAAGATAATTGAATATCGCCAAATGATTCATATCATCATTATTGTGTAAGTTTTATTATTTATAATGGTTTTCACAACGTTAATTACATCAGTGGCCTATATGCATCATTAGTAAAAAACGCATTTATTCGCTATAAGCCCTTTTCAAAAGTTGGTCTCGAAAACATATTCATTGAAAACAAAATATCAAATTTGTTTCACAACTCCTATATATATAACATGAGACGGCAAAAATATTTTTGGCCGCCATTCTATATGGAAACCGCCCATAGTGGTTAATTTTGATTTTTTTGTTTAAGGAATGTCTCCATGGAAATGCTAAATTTTATTTTTTTTCTGAAAAATGAATTCACGTAGCATTTCTAATGAAAATCATAGAGGCACCTCTGATCAAACTTGGGTAAGTTTTAATCGAAGATTTATCGAAAAAGGTTGCTGTAGCATTAACTGGTGTGAAAATTTGAATAAACTTTTGAAGATTGCACGGGCGTTTTTGAGATTTTTTAAAGTTTCTTTCTAAAGTTGTATCGGCTCTATCAGACTTAAGGCTGATAAAACGACTTTTGCTTCTACTTCTCCGACGTTTCGGCGTATATTTCGCCTTCTTCAAGGGCTGTATTCGGCGTATATTTCGCCTTCTTCAAGGCTGCGTTTTGTTGTGTGTATTGGTGTCTTGTTCGACTTGTGACCGTCTATAATTTCTAATGGCGTCCCACTATGATCTGTGCGTATCATTCTTCGTGGCTCTCACTGTATTGCGAAATGTTTCACTGGGATTTTTAAACTAGCTTTCGCCTGCACCTACGCTTTTCGATAAAAGCTCTACGCGATAATCGCCCGCGCACAGTTGCTTTTGGAAAGGCAAAAAATACGCCGAAACGTCGGAGAAGTAGAAGCAAAAGTCGTTTTAGCTGCCTTAAGACTGATAGAGCCGATACAACTTTAGAAAGAAATTAGTCATCACAGTCGAAAGCATTCACCAGATTTTTTAAAGAAATATTTGGATTCATACTTGGATGAAATGCTGGAAAAATTCCTAAAAAAAAAAAGATTTGTTCGAAGAAACCCTCATGAATTTTTTTTTTTTTTTTTGAGAGGAAACGTGGATGAATTCTTGGAATCCTTATGAACAGGCGGAGAAAATCTAGCAGGGTTTCTCGAAAAAAAACCTTAAGCTATTTTTTTCAAACACTCTGAAAATAACGTTTATGGATTTTCGCGAAAAAAAAATTCTGTAGAAATCTTTGGAATATCTCCTAGAGTAACAACTGGAGATTTTGGTTGAAGGATTTGTAAAATATATCTGGAGGAAATTCTAGGATATTTATGAAAAAAAAAAACATCAAAGTATTACCTGAGTAAATTACTGGAGGTAGTAGCTTTAGAGTTCTCAAAGATTTCCTGGAGGAAATTCTGGAGAAATTATTCAAAGCATCCTTAGAATCCCTGTAGAATACCCTGAAAGTATACTAATTAAAATCACCATAATAATTCCCGAAGCTTTTTCTAATACGAAATTCTTTAAGAATTTGAACCCATACTTAATATTCTATGTATGATTTATATTTCGTTTCGATATGTTTTCTGTGGAGCTTGTACAATTTTGCATCACGATTCAATGCAAGTAGAATAAGGAAAAAAGAGACTTTAAAGACCATTTAAAATTGATACTTGAGAGACTATCATTAAAATAGAGACCAAGTCTCTGAAAAGAAGTCTACTACCAGTCCTGTCTTTCGGATCATTTAATGATTCAACATTCATATTAAAAAAAATAAGAATATCCTTTATATTTATATTGTTTTAAAATCAATTTTATTGAAGCAAATTGACAAAAATAAATCAAACTGCATGCCTTTGCAATCAGTGAGCTTATTCTAATTTCCCATATATTTCTAAATAGGGGGAGATCCCCCAGTGCCGGACAGCACCCAATACCGGACAAAGTCGAAATATTGAGATATCATGGTTTAATCAAGATGGTGTATTAGTAGAAAAGAAAGCTATTATGTAGACTAATGTTTGCGTAGAATAACATATCCTTGAAATATGCATGCCTTTTTAAAAAAGTAGAAAAGTTTGAAAATCTTTAAAAAATTGACGTATCACCTTAATTTTGAGCCTACTTAGTAATTATTTTGAATATGAAAAAATACTTTGGATCACGCAAGCATGATCGAACATAATCCTAACTTGATAGTATGAATGTATTTTGTATCATAATTGAACTAAATATGGACAAATTACAATTTTCGTTAAGCACCTCCTGTCCCTCAGTTTCGGACAGCTTGATTTGTTATATGATATCTTTGTAATTATTGCGTTAGTGTCTCAAAATACTTTCATTTTTTATGGGTTCCGTCGATCATGGTATAAAACATGCAATAAAATTAAGAAGAATTAACATTCAGAACAACATCGTAAAATGTGCTATTTTTCATCATATATGGAAGAGGTTTTTGATAAGCATCTTGCAAACTAAGAAAAACTCAAATTATTTTTGTTAATGTTGCAAATGCATTGAATTGGCAATTATAAACTATTCCTATAGTGTACACAAACAATAATGTTCAAATTTACAGAATTCGAGGCATTTCCAGATCGTGTCCGGTATTGGGTGCCACCTTTCAAGATTGATCAATTTGGTACTAAAATACATCATCAAAATGCAACGCCAAAATTCATAGTTATATTTTCAAATTTTGTTTTTTTACACTATAAAAATGATAATATCTATCATAAATGGGTAACACGAGCTCACATAATCAATATTTTTCGAATTATGAATATAGTGGCTTAAGTGTCCGATACTGGGGGATCTCCCCCTACCAAATGGATCACCAGCAAAAAGTCAATGATTTTTTTTCTGTTCACCAGTCATCCGACTCCAGCAACTATGTTACTGTGATTTTTTCGATAATTCTGTACCAAAAATTCGTCATAATCTGCTCTTAATATTTTTTATAAATGGTGCCACAAAATATCAGTTGCAATTTAATAATAATAATAATGATCATAAGAAGTTTAATTTATTTTTTTAGCTTTCTGCTGATATCGTTTTTTTTTTCATTGAATCATGGGTCAATCCTTTGACTGTCCTACCCAGTTATTTTTGTGCGTAGTACATGTCTTGCCTGTCCTACCCACTTCCCGCGCCACTGGTTTCAAATGACGAAAACAGTTGGTGTTTTATACTCCTATGAATGATGATTGCAACTCCGCCACATGCCCCATCAAGTCGATCATTACTGTGGGGTGTGTATGTTTAATACCTTTCCCCTTACATGCGTATGTTTAATACCTTTCCCCTTACTGGCTGACAGCTGAGACGGTAATGCATGCGTATGCTATGATCGCAATATTAGTGTGTGCGCGATGTGGCCGTCAGTCTTCCAATCGCCTCAAGTCAGTCAGTGTTAGATTTCCGGTGAAGTAAGTCACATTCCGGGTGATTCTTCCACACTGTTATAAGATGGCTGACAGTCTCCCAATTTGGGATTGTCGAGTATTTACAATTACGATAAACAAAAAAGTTAGGATCTCTTTTGAGTTAAGATCCAGGTTTCAAATACGTTTTAGTAATAACTGCTATATGCACGTTATTAGCTGTAAGAAAATTAAACTGCTCGTCCTCTTTACCACTTAAAAAACCGGCATTCCAATTTAAAATACTTTAATTATTATTTGGATCCATTAGAAAAACGTAATCCAATAACAATTTGATTTGTAAATTTTACACCTACTTGGACTGCTTCAGTCATAGTGGTGGCTTTGAACATTGCATCAATCATTAGATTCAATTGTTCAGTTAGAAAATTAAAATCGGGGCAGACATATCACTTGAAGTTGGTACATTTGATGATTTCCCGTTAGAATTTTCGGTAGACGAAGAGGCGCAGTAGAAGTTTCCTGTGGCAGCAGGGTTTTTCCATTTGATTTGAAACAATTAGAATGGGTACTCATAGTATGAATAGGGGAGGAGTTCAAATTACCTGTACGATATCGGCAAAGGATTTTCCTTGGGTAGATACATTCGATATAAAAAGATTCGAACGGCTACCCGAATGATTAAAATTAGTTTGTGAATGAGCATGATTATGATCTTCCTGATGGGTATGATTCCTAATCAAGGGATCGTTTACTGAAAAATTAGTATTGTTCGATACTCTACCAGGCAAATTCCGGAAACGACCGTTATCGTAACGGATATTACTATTCATCTGCCTGGCACGAGCCTCAAAGACGCGCATACGCGAAGGCTAAGCCCAAAAAATTGACTTATGATTGCCCCCGCAATTCGAGCATATAACCTTTGTGGTATCTTCCTTCACTGGACAGACATCCTTGGCGTGAGAAGAACCTCCGCAAATCATCAAATCATGCATTTAGCATCCATGCGGCAATTTTTGTACCATGACCCCACTTTTGGCACCGACGGCACTGAGTGGGGTTCTGGTAATTTCCTCCAGGTTCGGAAAGTCCTTTCCGAACAATGCCAGATTGGATTCTCTTTTTCATCATTTCAATACAATTATCAACATTATTCATTTCACCCTTGGAAGAAAGTTCGCATTCCGGAGAAACGTCCTTTCTTCCATTCTTGCCTCGTTTAGTGACAGTTTTAAATCCCACTTTTTTGGAAGGAAGTTGTGAATTCAGAGATTCACCCTTCCTTTTGTTTGTTGTTGATACCATGTTAAGTTAATAAACGGAGGAAGACGTGACCTCCTAAGAGGTTTTTTTTCTTAAGACGGTGTCCAAGAAGGATTACCACCGCTAGCTTTCGCCAACGGGTACAACGAAAAATCGAAGGCACGGGTCCAAACAAGGATCGTAAAGGGATCACTAGTAGAAAAAATAGTACTGAAAAGTACTGTTTTATTGCTTTAGGTAGTTTTTAAAGAAAAACCAAGAGCAGAGAGAATTCGTGTACACACAGCTCGAAGGTACGATGCGCACTGAATTAAACTTCCTTCAAGAAAGTGACCTTTAGCTCATTCATAACTGTGGAGTGACTGTAGAAAAATAGTTTGAAAGCATCTAACGACATGTCCCTTCCGTAGAACTGTTCGCGCTGATCAACAACGCAGGGGTAATGTGCTTCGGCGAGTTCGAGTGGCAACTGGAGCGCCATCTGGAGCAGCAGATCAACGTGAATCTCCTGGGGACGATGAAGATGACGAAGGCCTTCCTGCCGCTTCTAAGGCAGCAGCGTGGTCGAGTGATTAACGTGACGAGTCACTGCTCGCTGCAAGCTCTTCCTGGCCTTTCGGTCTACTCGGCAACCAAAGCGGCGCTCCGTTACTGGACCGAAGGACTGCGGATCGAGATGTCCAGCTATGGCGTTCCGGTGGTGAACTTCATCCCGGGATCGTTGGTCATGCAGAGTAACATCTGTGCCAACCAGCAGCAATATGCCGAGCAGATGAAGGCCGGGTTCAGCGAGGAGCAGGCTCAATTCTACGGCAGCTACTTTGACGAGTACAACGCCTATCTCCGGGTCATATCCGGATCGAAGCCGGTGCAAAGCTTGGCGGGCAATCATCCCGTGTTGAGATGCTTCGAGGACGCCCTGCTGGATGCCAAACCGAAGCCCCTGTACAAGTGCGAACCGTGGCGCTATCGAATGTACCATTTCCTGTTCAGAATCTCGCCCACGGCCATCAGCGATTGGCTTGTGAGGAGATTTGTGGCCATGCCGGAGTACAGGACGCCTGAGTCCAGACGGGGCCAAGGAATCGTCGCCAGTTTGTGATCGAAATTCAAAGTGTCTCAATGTTCCTAGCAAGATGCAATATATCAGTTACCATTTTAAAAACGGATTTTTGTTCTACGGTTGAGAAACGCAGATTGGTAGGCTTTTAACAGTCTTCACCTTGAATCTATTATCTTGTTTTGTATGAATTGCTATAAATTCACAATTAATTCTTCCAGCCATTCCCAGCGAATTCCTATAGAATATTTGGACTATTTGATTACCTTGTATTAACAGACGACTTTTAAGGGATGTGCCAAAAGTGACCAAGTCCTGCTACCATTCCAGATGGAGCTGGAATTCTGATACCTGCTGGATACCATTTAAAAACGAAATTTCTTCCCTTTCTATACTCGAAAAACGACAGTTTGGTGTTGGCTTTTCAGCAGAGTCTCCTCCTTGATTTTATTTTCTTGCTTTTTTGGTAATTTATTTCACAGAAATAAATACGTTGTACCCTTCCAACGAATGGTCATCGTGACACATCCTTGTACGATGTGCTGGAATCTGCAAAGGGAAACAGAAAGCGCCCTGATTAGTAATCGCATCCGATTCTCAGAGTGGCCAAAAGCTTTGAATAAACCGGCATCAGTTAAGGAACTACATAACAGTCACGATGTGATCAGTCGAAAGATGGTGATAAGTTTATTCATCACGATATTTGGCGGATATGAGGCGGTCCTGACAAGGACACTCAACTTACCCCTTCTTATTCAAAGAGACCGAATCCCATGTCGTCGTCCTCGGATTCCGACTCTTCCTTCTTTTCTTCTGCAAGATTCAAAAAGAGAGATAGACATTAGATTCTCACGTTCGAAAAAGTTAGGTTATGACCCGAAAGGGAGACACTTACCCTTCTTCTCCTCAGCGGGGGCGGCAGCGGCACCACCGGCCGCAGCACCAGCACCGGCAGCCGGGGCGGCACCACCAGCTGGCATCGACGAGAGCTTCTCGCGACCGGAGGCAATCAGTTCCTCGACCGATTTGCCCTTCAGCTCGTTGACCACTTTCGTGACACGGGTCGAATCCGCTTCGATACCGACCGAGCTCAGGATCTTCTCGATGTCGGCATTCGATGGGCTGGCGTTTCCGCCGAGGACAGCCAGGAGGTATGCAGCCACGTAACGCATTCTGCGGAAAACGAGGAGAAATGATTGGAATTAGTCACCTTTACCTTCAAAATGGAACCCCGTTTCTAACGCGTGTTGACATTTTTTCGACACTAGAAAACCGCACCAAAAATCACAATTTCCCCTCAAAAACTAGGGAATTCTACAGTTCGACCACTTCTATTCAATCTACCGAGAGAAAAGCTTCAAAAACTAGCCATTTAACCCCGAAACAAGCTTACTTTTAAGTCCTTCCGACACGAAACGAGAGCGGCACCAAAATGAAACACAACTCACTTGTTTGGACGTTCAAACTAGAAAGAGAACGGACCGCTGGCGAACGACGCGGAGACGGAAGTTGAGCTGTCAAAGTGGGCTCACATGGCGCGCGTGGATGACAGTTTGGAGAGGCCGTGCGGGGCGACATCTGCGCGGAAGATCCGCGAATGTTTCTGAAAGGCCTTTTCGGTGGGTGGAAATTATTCGGTGTGCACAGACGGCCCGTGCACAGACCTGATGAGTGCGCCGAAATGTATGCAGATGATAGCCGTGTTAGTCAACTGCACGCTAACAAAGTACCCATCAAATGTATAGTAAATAACAATTATTTATACAAGTATCTTTTTTCTACAGTTTGAGATAAAACGTACACCCAAATGATTTTTGTATTATAAAGTGCATTGTGATAACTATGTTGATGGCTATTTTCCTGAGACGAGACTCGCGAAGACGGTCTTCTTTTTCTGTGATCGCTGAGTTTTCTCTTAAACATCCAAATCAATACCACTGGCAGGTAGATAATGATCGTTTCTTCACCATAGAGTTGTTAAAAAACGTGTAAATCCATTCAAATACTCAGAAACAACAAGCTACACACATGGTTACCAATGGCTTTTAGAGCGAGATCATACCCAAGGAACAATTGGGTCCTAAAATGTTTAATGAAATCTTGTTTTTATTTAATGACACGAAAGAGCATGTTACTGCAACTATTTTAGCAATTTTTTCCGCATAAATAACGGCTACGTCATATTTAAACTTTATTTTAAAAATTTGGTCCATAAATGAACCTTGACACTTTTGATCATGTTTGACGTTCGCTTAATCGACAAAAACACTACAGGGCCATTTCACCAGTTCGTTTAACTTTAAGTTAAAATTTGACAGCTCGATAGTTATTTCCCCTCCGGTTAGAAATAACCCTGCTCTGGAGCATGGTTAAACTTGACAGTTCGAAAGTTATTTTTTGCTCCCGTGAATTTGAGAATAACTAACCATCTGTCAACATTGTTCTGAAATAACTACTCGACTGTCAAAGCTCAAATGGGTCGACTGCGATGTTCAATTTAACCATGTGAGGGGAAAATAACTATTGAAATGTCAAATTTTAACTAATAGTTAAACGAACTGGTGAAACGGTTCACAGCCTTAGTTTTAACACCGGGGTTGTTCCTATCTGACATTTTGGAAGGGACACGGAAAGCAAAATACACCCAAAATTTAAGTTTAAGCCAATGAATGTGACAAAATCTAAAAA
The DNA here is from genome assembly GCF_002204515.2 of Aedes aegypti. Classification (NCBI taxonomy): domain Eukaryota; kingdom Metazoa; phylum Arthropoda; class Insecta; order Diptera; family Culicidae; genus Aedes; species Aedes aegypti. The sequence continues at coordinate 30,441,638 of NC_035107.1, forward strand.
AATGTTTTTTGGACCTAAACAAAAGAAAAACATTAAACAATTGAGTAAACATGTGTTTTTAGCCTAAACTTAAGCGTTTGGCATTGAAATCCGGACAGGCCTTTAGGACCCTATTGGTAGCTTTTAAGATACTTACGTGTTTAATACAAGCTGCATAGCAGCAACCATTGCTGAACAAATTTTTAGTTGAATCATTAATTGAATAAAATTAATTTCCGCTTATAAAAAGCTGTTATTCCACTTGCAGTTTGTGTTTTGAATAAGAGCTGAATAAACCTCCGAAAATGCAAATATAGTAGCTTTTGTTCTACAACACATAAGAAGTTTAACAATTGACTGATTAAAAGCTTTTATAGGTTGTAGCCATCATTTTAGTAGAATATTGAACATTTGATTAACAACAGATCGTACAAAAGTTTCAGTGTCTAATACTTAAAATGTTGACCAGCATGATTAGTAAAACTTATAAACAATGTGAATAACAGTATATGAATATTCTCTTATTCAAGCAAAACATATTATGTCTTTTTATGTTATTTTCAAATATTTCAAATGTTTTTCAAATCAAATCCAAGACGTGTATGCGATGGATGGATTAACGTAATGGACGTAATGGCGACGTAATGGAACAACGAGGGTAAAGTTCGAATCACATTGGATTAAAAATATCAAAATTTAAATTTTCTTAATGTAGTGATCATCATCTGCGACGTTATTGATATCGGAAAATGTTACTAATCATAACATTTTTAATGATAATCGAAGTATAAATAATAATTTAACAATAGTTACATGAAAGTGGTTACCCAACTTACAGTCAAGTGTCACAAATAAACATACATAGTTAATTTGGTCCTAAAATGTTTAATGAATTCTTGTTTTTATTTAATAATACGAACTACTTTAGCAATTTTTCTAGCTCAAATAACGGCTATAACCATTTTAAAATTCAGTTTTAAAAATAGTTCCAAATATGAACCTTGACACTTGTGATCATGTTTGACATTCACTTTTTCAACAAAATTGCCACAGGGCTTATAGTTTTAACACTGGGGTTGTTCCTATCTGACATTTCGGAAGGGACACGGAAAACAATATACCCAAAATTTGAGTTTAAACCAAGGAGCGTGACAAAATCTCAAAAATCATAGAAAATTGTTTTTTGTACTTAAATTAATGAAAATCATTTAAAAATTGGGTAAACATGTGTTTCTGCCCTAAACTTAAGCGTTTGATACTAAAATTAGGACAGGGCTTTAGGACCCTATTATTGTTGAATAATGGTGACAGCTGAAAAAATGCCCTACAAAGAGCTGAGAAGATGGCATTTAGATCCAAATTGGGTCCTAAAATTTTTAATGAAATCTTGTTTTTATTTAATAACACGAAAAAGCATGTTACTGTAACTACTTTAGCAATTTTTCCCGCTCAAATAATGGCTATATCATGTTTAAACTTTAATTTAAAAATTTGGTCCATAAATGATTCTTGACACTTTTGATCCTTTTTGACGTTCGCTTAGTCGACAAAAACACCACAGGGGTTTTAGTTCGACCACTGGGGTTGTTCCTATCTGACATTTCGTAAGGGACACGGAAAACAAAATACACCCAAAATTTGAGTTTAAGCCAAAGAATGTGACAAAATCTAAAAAAATGTTTTTTGAGCTTAAACCAACGGAAAACATTAGAAAATTGAGTAAACATGTGTTTTTGGCCTAAACTTAAGCGTTTGGCACTAAAATTGGGACAGGGCTTTAGGACCCTATTTAAGTCAATGTTCAACATTTTCATTGGAATGAATAATAGTAGAATCAACACTTATTAAACTTCTCCAATGAATCTCTGCCGACTTGTCAAGATTGTTTTACTAATGAGTTGAACAAGTCATTTTTCCTTCTATTAAAGAGCCAATATTCCACCAAACAAATATAATTGTGTAAATAGATGTACAGGAGACGAACTAACGTTTTGGTTGCTTCGCACTTCAGCTGTTTCCATGTTTAACATGAACATTATTAAAAGCTGAATAGGTATTTTATAAAATCCTAATACGACATAGATATATCATCCGAGCAGGTTATCCAAAGGAGTCCAAAATAACGATTACTAAACACATTGTTCAGCAACAAAGAAGCCTTACAAAAGAGGTCACACCATAGCCAAATTTTTGAAAAATGGACAAAATATCTAAAAATTTCGTTGTATTCCTAATGTATTGCAATATTCAACTTACTATTATTATTATTATTTATCTTTATTTGAGTGGCTTTTCGCCCTTGTCGAATTCGCCACTAACTTACTAATATATAAAAACATGTTGGCTACAATACAATATTCAATTATGTTTAGAAAATATTTTGAATCAGTCTTCTGACATAGATTGATTGAAATTTATTTTATATTTGTACAATGTTTAATAGATGGAAAAAGTACGACAAATAATTAAAATATTAACCTAGTAGAAATATTATACATTTAATAAATGAATTTTAGTATAGTTAGATGAACAATTCAATTGAAGTTTTAACAAGTTGAAACTTATTATGAAATTCGATTAATCATTTCAGACTGTTTTTACTTTGTGAATAAACTTTATTTTTGACCAGCATTGAAATATATTTTCTCACTGTGCGCTATAAATAGCCGACTGAGTTCAGCTCGCATCAGTACTGAACAGCAGCAGAAGTAATGCGCTTATTCAGTTGTTGATCAGCATAGCACGTGTTGATTAGTTATTGTTGAATAGAAGCTCAAGCATGATCAATAATCAGCTACAAGAGGTTTATATTGGGCACTGGAAGGCTGACATATGAATTCAAGGATGGCGCAGATGGCAAGGTATACCGCTGACGATGGGAAGGTCTCGAGTTTGAATCCAGTTTTCAGGTAATTTTTAATGTATGGTTATTAATCCATGGTAAATGTATACACTGCATTTGATGTATACAGTGTTAGCTACTTTTAGTCATTTATTTGTTTTCAATCAATTTTGTGGCAGTTGAATAAAAGCTGAGATGAATGCTTATAAAGCGATTTTGAAGTTGTAGAATAAAGTCAATATACAACGACACGCTTTATAACTTCTCCAAATTTGTGTGAACAACGCCTGAACAAAGGCTTCACTTGGAAATAATTAAAATGTTGTGAAACATGATGCTGAATTAAACTGCAATAATGTAGTTTGTTAAACTAGCATTGTTAAATCATTAATCCTTATTAAGCTAAGTGAAACCTGAATAAACATCATTACAACATATGATTACAGTCACTAAATGATAAGAAGCTAAATAATTTCGCCAGATTTGCTTGAACAATGTGTGCGTAGCAGCTGCAAAGTAATATAATAAAGCAACTATTCAGTATGTAGTTATGAAAAATTGCTTAATAAATGATTATAAAATAGGCAAATGTTTCTTGGGAAAGGAGTCCAAAATAACGATTACTAAACACATTGTTCAGCAACAAAGAAGCCTTACAAAAGAGGTCACACCATAGCCAAATTTTTGAAAAATGGACAAAATATCTAAAAATTGCGTTGTATTCCTAATGTATTGCAATGTTCAACTTACTAATATTATTATTATTTATCTTTATTTGAGTGGCTTTTCGCCCTTGGCGAATTCGCCACTAACTTACTAATATATAAAAACATGTTGGATACAATAATAACTGATGCTTTCTCAATACAATATTCAATTATGTTTAGAAAATATTTTGAATCAGTCTTCTGACATAGGATTATTGATTGAAATATATTTTATATTTGTATAATGTTTAATAGATGGAAAAAGTACGACAAATAATTAAAATATTAACCTACACTGCGAAAATTTCATTACTTTTGTATATGTGTAGCGACACATAATAGGGTCCTAAAGCCCTGTCCCAATTTTAGTGCCAAACGCATAAGTTTAGGTCAAAAACATATGTTTACTCAATTTTCTAATGTTTTCCGATGGTTTAAGCCCAAAAAACATTTTTTAAGTTTTTTTTAAATTTTGTCACATCCCTTGGTTTAAACTCAAATTTTGGGTGTATTTTGTTTTCCGTGTCCCTTCCGAAATGTCAGAAAAGAACAACCCTGAGTCCAGTTGTTAATTACACCTATCGTTTGTCTGGTGAGTTGCACGCTTACTGTCAATGATGATGTCACGCTACACGATAAGTGTTCATCTGCAACAACCAGACAGCTCACCAATCCACCGCGAGGTGGATCGTGCTGAGTTGTTGAGTTGAAGGAGAGCGAAAGAAGGAAGGCACAAAAGTCTGTTTGACAGCTCTGCAGAAAGCGCGTGCGCACGGACAGAGCGCGTGCGCACGGAAAGAGCGCGTGCGCACGGAAAGAGCGCCAGTTCGGCTCGATTTGCAATGATCGGTTATTATTATTATTTTTTCGCTATTGGATATTCTATGGTTTGGTTGATCGATGTTAAAGTTTGTTTTAAAAGCAGCTCCACTTATTTTGAAACATATTGCCGTGTACAATAGTAGACAACACAACTAATTTAATTAAAATAATTTGAAATTATAATTAGTACATATACAAAAGGGGAAGAACGTTTAGGCTGGTTGTGCATTACGATAAAATCTCTTAACATAAGCAATGCTTGTTGTTGGTTCTTGTGGAAGGATCAACATGTTCGGCTTAACGAATCTTATTTTAAATATCGAATAACACCACATGCTATTGAACAAAAAGGATGTGATTACAATAGACTTTTGATATTTTCAATTCTGAACCACCGCAAAAAAAAAGATATTGGGAATCAAAATTCTCCTGAGAGGGATGATGTGGGGGAGGCTCATTCTAATTAATATTGTCGTTCAATTATGGGGATAAATTAAAATTGTTATTGTTCTATACATACTTATTTATTATAATTACCTGTAAACATTGATACAGCACAATTCAAGAATTTAAATATCAAATAGCAAACATAGATATGGTCCGTGTTCAGACTTGGTTCAGAAGTGTTTTTTTCAATCGAGTAAGAAAAATGTACCCCAAACATGTGAAACATCAAAATATTATAGATATTTACTGTAATAATGGAACTTATCTATTTGATGATACATTTGTATCAAAATAACATGGAAGATTTAAAATTGATGGAGTTCTTTACGTATCCTTAGAGCTCCAAAATTCATCTAGTCTGGTCTATCTAAACACCGACCATATGATTCTCAAAAACTCATGAGAATGGTATTTTACTCTGTGAACTGTTATTTAATTTGGATGTGTTTAAAAGATTTATAAATTTAATTTATTATTGATGTTACGAGCTATGTCTGTAGTTAAACTTAATGCTACACAAGAAATATATTTGAATCAAAGTATTTTTATATATAAATCATATGAAAAAAAATGTTCCAGAAAGTACTCTAGAATTCTTTGGGAGCGTCTCCCGGGATTCTTCCTTAAATCATTCATGAATCCTTCAAATCCTCTCTGGGATTGTTCTGCTGTAAATCTTGAGATTATTTCTGAATTTTCTTCCAGATATCGCTTTGGGATTCAATGCCTCTGGTATTCTTCCAAAAATGACTTGAGATGCTTTCGGAAATCTTTCTGAAATTCTTCAAGAAATTCCACTGAGATTTTTACGCCAATATCTTTGAAATACTCCTGGGACTCTTACAAAAATCCTGTTGGAGTTTTTTTTTCGGATATCTTTCTATTCTAAATTTTTCAATAAATTTTGCTGGGATTGTGCTGTAAAACCTGCTAAGATTCATCCAAAAATACGACTGTCATTCTTCCGGATATCATTCAAGAATTCCACCGGAAGTTTTCGTGAGATTCAACCGTAAATCGTTCTGGTATTTTTCAGAAATTCCATTGAGATTCTTAAAAATATCCTTCTGAAAAATTTTCTGAGAATTGTTTTGAGATTGTAGAAGGATTTCCAGAAGAATTCCAAGGCGATTCACAGAAACATCACTTCTGTATGAAGGATTATCGTTAATATCTGAAATAATCCCATGAGAATTCTAAATCCAAATTACAGTGATATTCAAAAGAATCCCAGAAGTTATTTCGCCAGAATCCCTGAAAGATTTAAAGGATATTCACAGACATCCAGAAGATTTCATGAATATTTTCCAGAATAATTCCGATGTCCAGATGAACTGCAGAAAGATTCATGGAATAATTTCAAACGGGATGTTCGGAATCATTTGAAAGTAACTTTTAGAAGATCCTCAGAAAAAGAAATCAGTAATCAAAGTAATCGAAAAAATCTCATTATTTCAAGCAATGCTCGTTGGTTCATGTCGAAGGATCAACATGTTCGGCTTAACGAATCTTATTTTAAATATTGAATGACACCACATACAATTAAACTAGTATGTGATTACAATTCTAAATCACCGCAAAAAAAAAATATTTAGAATCATAATCCTTCTGAGAGGGATGATGTGGTGGATGCACATTCTCATTAAAATTGTCGTTCAATTATGGCGATAAATTAAAATTGTTATTGTTCCATAAATACTTGTTTATTATAATTACTTGTAAATATTGATACAGCATATAAAAAGACATTGGTCCAGAAATTACTCCAGAATCAAATTCGAATCGAAATTCTCGAAGATTCTTTCGGAAATTCAATGGAAGATTCTAACAAAAATCCTGATGCAATTCTTCTGGATATTTTTAGAGGATTTTGCCAAAAAATGTACCACTAATGTACTACGACGCTACTACAAATTCGTCGAGAATTCCTCCGAAAATAACTCTGGCCTTTTTCCGGAAATACTTCTGGGATTATTATGAGAATACCTCTGGTATTCTTCCGGAAATCACCTGAGATGCTTTCGAAATCCCTTTAGAATACTTTCGAGGATGCTTCCGAAAATCTTTCTGAAATTATTCTAGAAATGCCACTGAGATTTTTACGTCCATATTCTTGAAATTTGTCTGGGACTCTTCCAAAAATCCTGTAGGAAATCTTCCAGATATCTTTCTAGCATTCTTTCGGGAAGCCTTCTGGGATACATTCGAAAATCTTTCTGAGGATCCTTCAAATCCTTCTGTTAAGGATTCTTGCAGAAATTCTTCCCGAATTACCTCTAGACTCTGGGAGTTTCCTGAATTTTTCAAGAAAACTGTTATTATTTCGACTATCTCTCTAGGATTCTTTCGGAAATTCTTCTACAATACCCCCAGATTTCTTTCTGTTATCCTGCTGGAGGACTTCAAAACATCTTTCAAAGATTCTTCCAGAAATTTTACTGGAATTTTTCAAGAAATTCTGCTGGGATTCTTCCGTAAAACCTGCCGAAATTCATCCGGAAATACGACTGGAATTCTGCTTGAATGATAAGCATTCAAGAATTCCACCGGAAGTTTTTGTGGGATTCAACCGTAAATTGTCCTGGTATTTTGTTTAAATACACTGAGATTCTTAGGGAAAAATATACAGGATTCTTAAAAATATCCTTCTGAAAATTCTTCTGGAAATTGCTTTGGAATTAAAGGAGGATTTCCGGAAGAATCCCAGGTCGATTTACAGAAGAACCACAGAGAAATCACTAAAATATTATCAGGGAGATTTCTAAAGGAATTATTTTAAGGATTCTCGTAAATTCCTGAAACAATCTCAGGAGAATTTCGAATGGATTTTGAATGTTTTTACAGTGATATCCAAAAGAATCCCAGAAGTTATTTCGCAAGAACCCCTGAAGATTCAATGAAAAGTCACAGACATCCAGACGATTTCATGAATATTTTCCAGAATAATTACGATGTCCAGAAGAGCTCCAGAAAGATTTACGGAATAATTTCAAATGGAATTTCCAAAACCATTTAAAAGTCACTTTCAAAAGATGCTCAGAAAAAGAAATCAGTAATCAAAGAATCTCATAGGTATTTTTTTAAAGTCCCAGTGACTGTATGGTAGTTTTCTTGGAGGATTTCCATTTGAAGTCAAGAGGGATTTTCAGAAAATTCTGCCAAGGATTTAAGAAAATTTTCAAGGAAAATCAATGATAAATCACGAAAAAAAATCAAAAACACTTCCTTATGAATTTCCAGAAGAATCACAGAGTTTTTTTTTCTCAAAAAATCTTAGAAAAAATTCTAAAGAATCACGAAGGAATTTTCGGAATAATTCTGGATGTACAAAATTATCTCAGGCAGAAACAATAAAATCAATAGCAATCAATCTGTAAGAATATAAGAAGGATTTCTGTAAGAATATAAGGAGGATTTACAAACAATTACAGAGGAATTTTTGGATGATTTCCATAAATAAAGATTTAAAAAAATCCCCGTCATCTGGAAGATTCTTAGCAGGATTTTCGGAAGTATTCCACAGGGATTTCTGGGAGAATTCCATTGGGATTTACAAAAGAATTGCAGAGGAATTTCCGAAAGAATCCCAAGAATTTGCACGGAAGAAAGTGAAGTGAAATAATAGATTTTTTTGATTATAGTCTCAGGCTTCTTTCCGAGAGTATTCTAGAATAATAGGTATAATCTAAGACATTTTTCGGAAAGAATCTCAAAGGGATTTTGAAGAACTTTCAAAGAGTTTCACGGAAGAAATACTGAAGAATTACGAGGAAAATATTAGAATTTAAATAATAATTTCGATTGGATTTTCAGAAGAAATCCCGAGAAATTTTGTGAGAATCCCCGAACCCAGATTTTTAAAATAGATTCCATTACACTGGAAAGCAATCATTAAATCATTTTCGGCAGAATTCCAGAATTTTACGGCAGAATTCCAGAATTTTACAGCAGAATCCTGAAAAGATTTCCATAATAACCCAAGATGGGTTTCTGGGATAGTCCAATAGGAAGTCCCAAGGAGGTTATTGGAAAAATCAGAGCGATCAAAGAAATAACTACATATAATAATTTCAGAAGGGTTTCTGAAAGAATCTCAGTGAATTTTCAAGATGTCCTCTAGCAACACAACTAATATATACTAATATTTACAACTCAATACTTAATTATACATTGCGTTAAGGTGATTATAGAACAAAGCCACACCTCCAATTTTCAAAAGCACAAGACTTGAGAACCAAACAGCTCTCACCGTTGAAAATTTATCCCATTAGTCACCACCAGCAAGCAAGCAGATTGATTGGTTTTCAACGCAAACTGTTGTCAGATTCTCCAGTCTTGTGCCCTTGTTTGGCTTCGTTTTATAATCACCTTAAGCTGAGTGTACGCCATCGGATTGACGGTATCGAAGTAGATTAAAAACAATTATAGGAGAACGTGTGGAAAATACATATGAACTGCGCAGAATACATCAGACCGATTTAGCATTGCTGCGCACTTCTAAAAGCATTTTATTTTTATTAAAATGTTTGATAATAGTAGAACGACAATGATCATCAGTTGATTTTCCGCTACTGTTTTTTTTAAATCACAAATGTTATTTCTTTCCGTGCACGCGCTCGGGAAATGAATCTGGCCATGGTGCAACAACCGCGCTACATTCTATGAATCCTATGCGACAAAAATTGTCGGCGCTATCCGTCAAATTCGCTCACCAAAGCTATTTTGGTGACTTTAACATCACAGCTCTGGTGTTAAAAAGTTGAACCCCTGTGGTATTTTTGTCGACTAAGCGAACGTCAAACATGATCTCAAGTGTCAAGGTTCATTTATGGATCCAATTTTTAAATTGAAGTTTTAATATGATTTATCCGATATTTGAGCGGGAAAAAATGCTAAAGTAGTTGCAGTAACATGCTCTTTCGTAATATTAAATGAAAACAAGATTTCATTGAACATTTTAGGACCCTGTTATTCTGAACTATCTCACACATTAAATTAATATAAATAGGATTCATCCAAGGTTCATTCAAGATTACTATTAAATAAAAAATATGTGTAGGGACACATGGCAAAAATCTATGTAGTTTCACACATAACGCCTATATGGAGAGAGAATTCGTGAATATCAACAACCAAAACAGATCAGAGACGAGGCATCCATTTTGAATAGTCCCCACACTTCTTCAGCTCCGCAGATTAAAGTGCAGTAAGTTGAACAATTTATTGTGGAATTAGTGATCTTATTAACTGATCTGCTATTTCATTTGCAGCTCAGTGATCGACTATGGCAAACATCGGGTGCGTTTTGAAGCTCTAAGAAGAAAGGAAAAGAAACCCCAGCTAAGTAATGCAGGGCCCCCGTAAAAAGCATTTTCCAAGCGCACAATACTCCAAGTTGAAACCACGCTACGGGTCTAACTGCGAGACAAACTTCAGCCGCTGTGATTTGTGCCAGTTTCGGAATGAAGTACTTAGCGCATATCTAAAGAAAATCCAACTGCAGTTTCTGGACTTTTAACTGCAGTACGGAGTTGCAATTTTGAGATAACTTTTAGATCGAATCTTCAACCCACACGGTAGTTACATATTATTGCAATAAATAAGGCTGATACAAATATTAAATTTCTTTTATGTCCGAGACCGCTTGGAAGGCACGAGGGGGGGGGGGATAAAAATAAATAAGGAACAAAAAAATAAAAATGAAAAACAAGTTATTTTTTTTTGAATTTTTATTTTTAATGATAGTTGTTAAACTGTTTTTAATCGTCTTCTGGTTCATTATTTTACTTGTTTTTTACTTTGTAAATTGAAAAAACCAAACTGATGTTAAAAATATGATGAATCTTTTTTTTTCTCCCCTTCAAAATTTTCGGATTTTTGAAGGGGTGGGGGTGACAAAGAAGAAAATTAATATTTGTATCAGCCTAAGTGGTAAATTATGTTGTTCAAAACAGTTTTTTTTACCCTATGACCCCATTACTCCATGACCAAGCCTATAAGAATCTTATTATTGTTATCAAATAATTTTTATTTGAATAGAGTCCTAAAGCCCTGTCCCAATTTTAGTGCTAAACGCTTAAGTTTAGGTCAAAAACACGTGTTTACTCAATTTTTTAATGTTCTCCGTTGGTTTAAGCTCGAAAACCATTTTTTTATGTTTCTTTAGATTTTGTCACACCCCTTGGCTTAAACCCAAATTTTTGGGTATATTTTGTTTTCCGTGTCCCTTCCGAAATGTCAGATAGGAACAACCCCAGTGTTAAAACTAAAAGCCCTGTGGTGTTTTTGACGACTAAGCGAACGTCAAACATGATCAAAAGTGTCAAGGTTCATTCATGGACCAAATTTTTATATTAAAGTTTAAACATGATATAGTCCTTATTTGAGCGGGAAAAATTGCTAAAGGAGTTGCAGTAACATGCTCTTCCGTGTTATTGAATAAAAACAAGATTTCATTAAAAATTTAAGGACCCAATTGTGTTTTAGATATAGAAATTTCCCAAACACAATTTATTTGTTATCACACATAAATTTGAAGAACGCATAATGAACTCGTGGTATGTGTACCACAAATAAGAATCATGTATCTGGACACATTGCAAAAATCTATGTTTGCTACACATAGCCACAATATTAAGAATTCTTACAGTGTAGTAAAAATATTATACATTTATTAAATGAATTTTAGTATAGTTAGATGAACAATTCAATTGAAGTTTTAACAAGTTAAAATTTATTATGAAATTCGATTATTCATTTCAGACTGTTTTTACTTTGTGAATAAACTTTATTTTTGACCAGCATTGAAATAAATTTTCTCACTGTGCGCTATAAATAGCCGACTGAGTTCAGCTCGCATCAGTACTGAACAGCAGCAGAAGTAATGCGCTTATTCAGTTGTTGATCAGCATAGCACGTGTTGATTAGTTATTGTTGAATAGAAGCTCAAGCATGATCAATAATCAGCTACAAGAGGTTTATATTGGGAACTGGAAGGCTGATATATGAATTCAAGGATGGCGCAGATGGCAAGGTATACCGCTGACGATGGGAAGGTCTCGAGTTTGAATCCAGTATTCAGGTAATTTTTAAAAGTGTGGTTATTAATTCATGGTAAAGGTATACACTGCATTTGATGTATACAGTGTAAGCTATTTTTAGTCATTTATTTGTTTTCAATCAATTTTGTATCAGTTGAATAAAAGCTGAGATGAATGCTTATAAAGCGATTTTGAAGTTGTAGTATAAAGTCAATATACAACGACACGCTTTAAATTTGTGTGATCAACGCCTGAACAAAGGCTTCACTTGGAAATAATTAAAATGTTGTTAAACATGATGCTGAATTAAACTGCAATAATGTAGTTTGTTAAACTAGCGTTGTTAAATCATCAATCCTAATTAAGCTAAGTGAAACCTGAATAAACATCATTACAATATATGATTACAGTCACCAAATCTCGCATACTCTGAGATAACGCCCTAAAAGCCATTGGTAGCCACGTGTGTAGCTCGTTGTTTCTGAGCAAAAGAAAGAATAAGCATTCAAACCAACATCACGGGCAGGTAGATAATGATCCTTTCTTCCCCATAGCGTCGTTAAATAGCATGAAAATCCTTTCAAATGCTCAGAAACTACGAGCTACACACATGGTTACCAATGGCTTTTAGGGCGAGATCAGAAGTTATGCGAGAAATGATAAGAAGCTTAATAATTTCGCCAGATTTGCTTGAACAATGTGTGCGTAGCAGCTGCAAAGTAATATAATAAAGCAACTATTCAGTATGTAGTTGTGAAAAATTGCTTAATAAATGATTATAAAATAGGCAAATGTTTCTTGGGTAAGTTATGCGAGATATGACGTTTCGTGACAGCGAAATCTGGGCTGCATATGACGTTGATATTTTTCTTCTTCGCGAGTCTCTCTCAGCTATTTTCTATCTGCCTCTCTTTCATTCTGCTGTAAATTTTTACACCTACCGGTCATTTCGGCTCGGTTGAAGCGATGTTTCAACCCAGGTGAAACGACAAATAGCATATAATTTCCCTGCAGAATGAAAGAGAGGCAGACATAAATAGTCAACTACTAAAATGTAGTTATTCTTTGGATACCAATTTAAAAATTAGACAAAAATCCTGCAGAAGCTTCTAGCTATCATCCAATCAGCTTGCTTTCATCCATGAATAAACTTTTTGAAAATGGTCAAGAAAGACTTCCTGTAAGAGCTGGTGTTCCTCAAGGCAGCATTTTAGAAACAATATTATACAATATTTTCACATGTGACTTACCTGAGTTACCCCAGGGATGTCGAAAATCTGTGTTTGTTGATGACACAGGCCTCTCCGATAAAGGACGAAGCCTGCGTGTCATCTGTAGTAGATTGCAGAAGAGTTTGGATATTTTTCCTTCATACTTGCAAAAATGAAAAAAATCTCCTAATGCATCCAAAACTCCACTAATAATATTCCCACATAAACCAAAAGCTCTTTATTTGAAACCTTCAAGTAGACATGTTGTCACGATGAGAAGGGTTCCAATAATTGGTGAGATGATGTTAATTATCTAGGGCTCATACTAGATATAAATTTAACTTTCAAAATTCACATTAAGGGCATTCATGCCAAATCCCGCATAGCAAAATACAGTTTGTCTTACTATAAAAACAACAAACATCTTGTAACGATTACTGTTAATGTATCAGAAATAGTTGCTTTTATGTATAATCATATGGACTTCAAAGCTGTTCACCATTTCAAACAGTAAGATTAACCCATACCTATCAGTATCAATATATGATACTGCTCTGATATTGTTAAATTATTTGGGAATGGATTCAAGCAAGATATGGTGGAAATACACCGCCACCATTCGGCAAATTGTTTTTGTTTAAATTTGTGCAACACACTCACACATTTGCATTTGACAATATTGAACTACATTTTAATGTTGGAGTATGCAATGATTGTGCCTCGTATGCAAAGCGGCAGCACTGGATGTATGTAGCTGTATGAGTGAGGCTGCGACGCATGCGCCAGTAGGCAGGCGGCGAGCGCGCCAAATAGCAAGGAAGAAAGGGAGAATGGAAAGTTTGCCATTCATCCGTAATGTGATGTTCGATCCGTTCAGACGTGTTTATTAAAGCTTTCTCGTTGCGTACAGTAGTCAAGTTGTAGTTGTTTCTTTCCTACCGAAATCCTGGTTCCGCGTTCCGCTTCGGTGACCCTGTTCTGCGTTGTGGTGTGTCCACCTCTGCCCAACAGGTTATTGGCCCAGCAGTGCCGAAAGGAAGGTTCCGGATTGCGTAGGAAAAAGGTTCCGAGAGATCGAAAGTGATCACGCCGTGTGTGAGTGTGTGTGAGTTGTTTTCTCTGTTGGGCAGAGGTGGACACGGCACAACGGAAGCGAAACACCGAAGAAAAGGAACCGGACAAGGAATGAAACACTTGTGTGAATGAAACGAGATAAACTTTAATACACTTCTGTTCGGGTTGAATATAAACGGATGAATGAAAAAAAGCACACTTTGCTTCGTCTTCTCCTTCTCATTGATGCGCTTTTGGCGCGCTCGCACGATGGTGCAGTGGGTAGCATTCAGGGTTGCCACCTTGGTTACCACTCACCGAATACTGCACGGAGAGGAAACAGCATTGCATATTCCATCACTCCTCCTCAATGCTGATCCTCGCTGCATTCCTCGGAATATCTCCTCCTGATTTCTTGCTCTTCTGTCTTGCCGTCGGCTCTTGCTATGCCAACAACGTATTCCGACAGATGACCGGGTGGTACACCCCGATTACTCCTCCTGGATCGACGCATGTCTTCAGGAGTTTCGTCTGCACTAGAATCTTGAATTTCTTCTTTCACTTGCAACGGATCTTGTTCTTCTCCCGTATCGTCCAAATCAAAATAGTCTTCTTCCTCACTTTTGTCCAACTCGGTTCCAAAATTGTCTACTTCGATAGGCTCTGCCCTCGAGTACCACTCAACTTCACTACCTTCGTTCACTTTCTCCCGTGATGAACACTTCGGATCCTGCATTTCCAAGAATTTCGCATCTCGGCTTATCGTCACCATATCCGTTCCGGTATCCACGAACCGGTAGCCTTTATGTTCCTCCGAATAACCGATGAACGTCAACTTCCTCGCTTTGCTCTCGAACTTGCCACGTTTCACTCCTGGAACATGAACATATGCCGGACACCCGTATGCCTTCAGATGCCCCAGCTCAGGCTTGCGACCACACCACTTCTCGTACGGTGTCGTATCTACTGACCGGGACGGAAGCCTGTTCTGCAAGTATGCAGCAGCAACGCAAGCTTCTCCCCAATAACGCTTGTCCAAACCAGCATCCAACAGCATTGTTGTAGCCATCTCCTGTAGCGATCTGTTCTTCCTTTCCGCCACTCCGTTTTGCTGAGGCGTATACGCAGTCGTATACTGTGCCGTAATACCCTCGTCAGCAAAGAACCGTCGCAACTCTTCGTTGGCGTATTCACCACCGCCGTCGGATCGGATAACATGTGGTTTCTGCCCAAACAAGTTCTCCACGTACCTCACATATTGTTTTATCTTACCAGCAGCCTCCGATTTCTTCTCCAGTAGATAAACGACCGTGTATCGACTGAAATCGTCGATCATCGTCATCAGAAATCGTTTTCCACCAGGCGTCGTCGTTCGCATTGGACCACAGAGATCTGTGTGGACCAACTCCAAAACACGCTTCGATTTTCTTTCAGCTACTTTCGGAATCGGACTCCGCGACAACTTACCCTCCAAACATGGCTCGCAAGTTTGTCTGATGCCGCAATCCGTGACCTTCACGCCTACGCCCAATTTGCCATCGACAATCTTAGACAATACTGCCGGGTCTCTGTGCCCGAAACGCTTATGCCACTGATGTTGACAATTATGATTGTGCATCTTACCTTCCACTTTCCTTGCGACTTCCGCCAGCTTCAGCTTGTACAGGGATCCAGTTTGCTCTCCGGCAACAACCACCTTACCGCTGACGTCGCAAATGGAACAGCCATCCTTTCTGAATTTCACCACAAATCCTTTCGCGGTTAACTTGTCCACAGATACAAGTCCACTTGTGAGGGAGGGAACATACAACACATCGCGCAACTTTACTTCAATTGTATTTCCATCTCCACCTACACACAACACTACACCATCACCGCATCCAGCTGTGGCAGCAACTTTGCCGTCGGCCAAAATCACATTTGGACCAGACTTGTCTTCGAACGTCGTGAAAAATTTCTTGTCACTTGTCATGTGGCAGCTCGCTCCACTGTCGATGAACCAACATTCACGCTGTCCATCATCCGCCACCATGAAGCACACACCGGCACTGCAGGTTTCGTTTTTCACTTTCTTCGCATTTTGCCTGCCGCTCGAATTTTCTTCTCCAGGTTTCTTCTCGGCTTCACCGCTTTTCTGCTTCGCCAGATAAAGCCGGCAATTCCGACGTACATGGCCAGGCTTTTTACAGAAATAGCACACACGTTCTGAAACACCGCCCACACTTTGCATTGCACTTTTCATCGCTTTCATGTCAAACGATTCACCGGATCGTTCCTTCCGCCTCTCGAATTCATCCAGTAGCTTCGATTTTACCAGTTGCATGGTGATATCAGCATCGGCACGACTCTCTAGGGCCGTCACCAATGTTCCGTAGGAGTCGGGCAAGCTGCGCAGAATCATCGCGATCCGCAGCGACTCTTCCAGCGGTTGCCCCGCATTCGACAAACGGTCGAATAAATCTTCCAACACTACTAAATGACACTCGAGATCACCACTTTCCGCGAGATTCACATTGCATAGTTTCTTCAATAAAGACACACGCGACGTAACCGTGTTCTTTTCGTGGTATGCTTTCAACTCATCCCAGAAAGCTTTCGCACTGTTCGCGTTTTTCACTAAACCGAACTGATTGTCCTCGATACATAAACCGATGGTGGCACGGGCTTTCCGGTCGTCTTTCGTCCACTGATCGGTAACAGGCTCCGGCTTCACATCGCCCACCACATACCAGAGCTCCTCCCTGGTCAGAAGCATCTCCATCCGGAACTTCCAGATTTGCCAGTTGTGGTTGCTCAACCTGGCAAACGCAAATTTGTTCTGCTCCGCCATTTTGTTTTCCGAACTGAATCACCACAGCAGGAAACAAAATCCAATCACACGCGGCGCGAACACCCGAAACAGGAAAACAGTTTCTCACACTTTCTTCCTAAACTATCCGGAAATTAAATTTCGGATTTCCTCTGGGACCATTAACCTGTTGGGCAGAGGTGGACACGGCACAACGGAAGCGAAACACCGAAGAAAAGGAACCGGACAAGGAATGAAACACTTGTGTGAATGAAACGAGATAAACTTTAATACACTTCTGTTCGGGTTGAATATAAACGGATGAATGAAAAAAAGCACACTTTGCTTCGTCTTCTCCTTCTCATTGATGCGCTTTTGGCGCGCTCGCACGATGGTGCAGTGGGTAGCATTCAGGGTTGCCACCTTGGTTACCACTCACCGAATACTGCACGGAGAGGAAACAGCATTGCATATTCCATCATTCTCCGCGGTGGTGATTTTGTGTGGACAAAATGGCGGATGTTAACAAGTTTGCGTTTGCCAGGTTGAGCAACCATAATTGGCAAATATGGAAGTTCCGGATGGAGATGCTCCTGACCAGGGAGGAGCTGTGGTATGTGGTCGGTGATGCGAAGCCGGCTGTAGTGACCGATCAGTGGACGAAGGACGACCGGAAAGCTCGTGCCACTATCGGATTGTGTATTGATGATAACCAGTTTGCACTGGTGAAGGAAGCAAACAGTGCAAAAGCGTTTTGGGATCAGTTGCGTGCTTATCACGAGAAGAACACGGTAACGTCACGTGTATCTTTGCTGAAGAAACTGTGCTCGTTAAATCTCGCGGAAGAAGGTGACCTTGAGAATCATCTGGTGGTGTTGGACGATTTGTTCGACCGTTTGACGAATGCAGGCCAACAGCTGGAGGAATCGCTGCGGATTGCGATGATCCTGCGCAGTTTGCCTGATTCATACGGTGGTTTGGTCACGGCGTTGGAGAGTCGTGCCGATGCGGACATCACGATGCAGCTTGTGAAGTCGAAGCTGATCGATGAGTTCGAGCGTCGGAGAGAGCGTTCCGGCGAAATGTGTGAAACAAAGGCAATGAAAAGTGTTGTAGTGCAAAATGAAGTGCAAAGCGTGGGTGGACTCGGCAATAGAACGCCAGTGAGAAGGTGTTTCTTTTGCGACAAGCCCGGTCATTTGCGTCGCAACTGTCGTTCGTTTATGCTAGCAAAGCAGGAGCTAGAAAGAGAGAGTGAAGAGAAGAAAAAGAAGCTGGACGACAGAGTGCGCGTGAGGCAAAACGCAGGACAAGCGAAGGACGAAAATTGTGGTGCCAGTGTGTGTTTTATGGCTGGAGTGGATCAGCAAAAGTGCTGGTACATTGACAGTGGAGCAAGTCGGCACATGACGAGCGATAGAAACTTTTTCAAAACGCTGAAAGAAAGAAAAGGCCCGAGTGTAGTGTTAGCGAACGGTAAAGTGGTTACCGCCGCTGGTTGTGGCGAAGGTGTAGTGCACGGTGAGGACGGAAATGGAAGCAGAGTTGAGGTGAAGCTTACCAACGTCTTGTATGTTCCGTCGTTGGCGAGTGGACTCGTGTCAGTGGACAGATTGACGGCGAAAGAGTTTTCGGTGAAATTTAAGAAGGATGGTTGCAATATTTGTGATGCATCCGGAAAGAAGGTGGTGATCGGAGAAAATTCGGGTTCGTTGTATCGGCTGAAGCTAACGAAGGTTGAGAAGAAAGTGGAGGGCCAGCGGCCGATAATTGGCGAGAAGAAGACAACGAAGGGAAGAAGTTCACCAGTCGGTGTGGTGAGCTGGTATTCGGAGAAGAAGCCGAGTAGAGCCGAAGAACGTGAAGAAGAAGAAGAATACTTCGATGCGGGCACTTCAAGCGAGGAAGTGGAGCCGTTGCAAGTGGCGGAGTCCCACAGTGGAAACTCGGATACGGATGCTGATGACTGGAGGAAAGTTAGACGATCCAGGAGGAGCAATCGTGGAATTCGACCCGACCGGTTGGTTGATTACGTTGTTTGAAGCAGGAGGAGATCAACCCGGCAAAGAAAGGCAGAGAGGATGCGGACGAGTACGAGGACAACATTGAGGAGGAGTGTTGGAGTATGCAATGATTGTGCCTCGTATGCAAAGCGGCAGCACTGGATGTATGTAGCTGTATGAGTGAGGCTGCGACGCATGCGCCAGTAACGGTGAGGCCATAGTAACGCGTCTGCGTCCGCGAACGCGATGCGATCAAAGGATTTCCTGTTGTTGATATTCTGCTTTGCGGGCTCGCACACGCGGACGCGTCGCTCGACGCGTTTACTATGGCAGCGCCCTAAGGCAGGCGGCGAGCGCGCCAAATAGCAAGGAAGAAAGGGAGAATGGAAAGTTTGCCATTCATCCGTAATGTGATGTTCGATCCGTTCAGACGTGTTTATTAAAGCTTTCTCGTTGCGTACAGTAGTCAAGTTGTAGTTGTTTCTTTCCTACCGAAATCCTGGTTCCGCGTTCCGCTTCGGTGACCCTGTTCTGCGTTGTGGTGTGTCCACCTCTGCCCAACATTTAACAGTTCGACAAATAGTTACATTTTGTTGGTATTTGTAGGCGACATTTAAAAAAAATCGCCGTCGGATTGCCGTCGAAGGAAAACTGTCAAGCTGTATTGTTTACTTCTTATTCTAATATTAAAACTGTTCAAAGCTTGCAATTAATTTATAAAAGTCGAGTTGAAATTAAGTTTACAAAACAGCAATTCACAAAAAAAAATGACAACTGCGATCGACCCAGTAAGTACATATCTTTCGCCAATCTGTTGGATATTTGGTTCAAACCCAATCCCCGTAGGAACTGCGCACCAAAAATCGATACCGCTTGTCGGATGGAGGAGGAATTCATCAAACTGTACAACGAAAAAGTAGCCAAGAAGCGGCATCAGATGACCCGGCTCTACATGGACAACGGTTTGCTGGTGTGGAACGGAAATGGTGCCAACGGGAAGGACAACATCCAGAAGTACTTCCAGGAACTGCCCCGCTTCGAACACATTATGAACACCCTGCTCGCTCAGCCGATCATTGGCGACGCTGTGCCCTCGCAGCTGACGTTCATCATCAAGGTTTCGGGAACGGTCATCTTCCAGGACAATTCTACCAAACATTTCCTGAAGACATTCACAATTACAGCTCAGGGCGACGAGTGGAAGATTGCGAGTGATTGCAGCGCTGCTTCCGGTTGCTAGATGCTATCTTTTAAGGGAATCGATCAATACATGGATGCATTGGAAGACGATATTCCGTGAGTTTCAGAAAGAATGAAAGAATATCCTTGAGGTGATATTTAACTGCAATTGAATCATCGCAGGGCTGGTAGCGGGTCTAGTTTTCTATTTTAATTCAAATCTTTAAAAAGTGCAAAATTAAGTGGTTAATTACATAACTATTCATCTGATTCTTCAAAAATTTCTTCTCAAATTCCTCGAGAAAAAGCCTCAGAAATTATCCTAGTGCTTGCTCCAGACATTATATTACATAACAGAATAGGATAGGGTAAAAATACAATAAAGAACCGTAATCCAATAATTATGCATACGTTATTTATTTCCCTTGGAAACATATGGTTCAAATGTATCAACACTGTTTGGCTTACATTGATTTTGTCGAAAAATGGACAGTATATCTACCTTTTGGAAAACTGTTGATGAGAAATTTTGTTCGAGAAAATCGACGTTTTCAAATGGTTACATAACTTAACCGCCTATTCCCCACATTGTGATTTTCCTATTTACCGTTCGTCGAATTGTTAAAAACGTTTCGGGTATGGTGGATATACTGTTATTTTTCATTGTAACCAAAATCATTCAGATATTGTTGCAAATGGTTGTCGACCTTTCGGGAAACTGTACTGATATAGTTTTTGTTTATGCGGGATGTCACAAACATATAAAATGACTGTATCCACTTATTAACAGAAAATCTAAACTTTGTCTTAACAACAAGCTTTTGATCTTCAATCAAATTTTCAGGTCTGCCATGTTGTATGCTGTGTGCAAAGGATTCAAAATATTTTTTTTAGAAATGATTATGAAGTTTCCTTCCTGAGTTGCGTAGAACATCCAATGTTGAAACATTGAAACAAATGTCAAATAAAATAATCAATAATTTTAGAGAAAAATCGTTGAAATCTTCTACTGCCACGATTAATGTGTTAGGTTTAATACTTTTGAACTCGTGATGGAAAAATCTCTTAAAAATATATGGTCAAATACAAGTTATATATGACGTGCTGTGAAAATTTCATCCTAATCGACCAACAAATAACTGGGATATGAGCCTCCAAAGTTGACCATTATGTATAGAAAATCTAAAAAATTGCAAATGTTTTTCCAATACTGTAGTTTGCGGTTGGCCAAATGAAGTATTTTTAGCATTGGGCGTAAATGTTTACGTAACTATGTTTCAAATTTATAATTATTCTAGCTCTTACGTCTGTTTGTCTGTGCTTATATGTTGTTAACAAAATTTTAATGGAAGCTTAATTTTGTTATACCAAATTTTGGATGATGGTGTTGTCTGATAACACAGAACACCTAGATATAAGAAACGATTGTTATGTTTTGAATGATACTAATAAAGAATTTAAAAAAATATATAATTTTGTGGCCACCCGTTTCTGTTTCTGAGTGCACAATTAATATTTCGAATTTATAGCAGATACTTTTTATATCAAAATGGGTCACACCATTCTTACGCATCAACTGCTCGACTTTTCACGCGAAACGTTCGCGACGCGTGTTTGAAGCGCAGGCGCATCATAACATCAAATTCACGTAAAAATTGCATCCACGCCATTCGGTCTCTGGAAAAAAATCCAATCAACTTACATTGAATTTCTAAGTTAAAACAGTTTTCATTTCAAAATTATTAGTTCTTTCGCGTTCCAAGTGTTCCCGACATGGTCAGCGAAGTGGAGTCCAGCGATACCGATCAGTGGCCGGCGAGTCAGGAGGCTTCGGAACCTGGAGATTCACAAACCCTGCCCAACATCGGTGGCGAAACAGTTCCTCCGGATCGCAGCGGCGGGAAAACGGACGAATTAAGCCACTTGGAAGCCACATCGGATGTCCGGGAGAAGAAAGCGTTTAGCTGTACGGAATGTGGACTGATTTTCCGCAAGCAGGACGATTTCGACCGGCATCGGTTTGCCCACACGGGAGTGGTAAGTTAATTTGCAGGGCTGGTAGCAGCTCCCTTTTAAATGACATTTAATGTGTTCCTATAAAGTAACTTTTTTTTCCAATTTTTATGATCCTTAGCCCTAGTTTCGTATCGAATTGGGGAAAGTTCCTATTACAAAAATGTCTATTGTTTCAGAGGGAATACCGTTGTCCGGAGTCGGGATGTGGCAAGGAGTACACCAATCGGGCCCACTTGAATCGTCACATCCGATCGAACCACCGGTCGAAAATCCCGGAATCAACGACCAATTCCATTCGATGCAAACACCCTTCCTGTGGCAAAACCTTCTCCTCGGATCAGAACATGCGAAGGCATTACGACCTGAAGCATATTCTGGGCAAATCGTGGACCTGTGACGAGTGTGGCGAACGGTTCTGGCGAAAATTGCAGTTGAAGCAGCATTCCTTCCGGCACACGGGTCAATATCCTCATCGGTGTGACCACTGCGACAAGGGATTCATGAACTTGAAGTCACTGAGGCATCATCGGACAACGCATGCTATCCACAAATGTGATTCCTGCCCATCGGAATTCACTCGCTGGACGGACCTGGTGGCTCACCGGAAGTTGCAGCATGCGACACTGTATCAGTGTGATATTTGTCAGGGCAAGTTCCGTTCCAAGAAGAACCTCAAGGCTCACATCGAAGTTCACCGAAAAAACAGCGAAGGAATTGAGCAGGAGGTGTTCCAGTGCCCGTACGAAGGCTGTCCCAAGTTCTACGACTACCAGCGTAACCTGATGGCCCACGTAAAGGCCAAACACGAGGGAATCCGGAAGTTCGTCTGTCCCGTTGAGGACTGTGGCCGCTCTCTGTCCTCGCAGCAGAAACTGGACCAACATCGGCGAATGCACGAATCCGCCGCTCGGAGTGTCCCCCGTATGAAGGTTCCAGGGAAACCGGTGGCACGGCGGAAAGACGCCGGTCAACAGAAGCGATCGACCGCATCGCGGTTGGCCAATGTGCGCCTGCAACCGGATGTGGAGCGGATACTGATCGATCAGAGCCCCGATCAGAGGCCGGCAATCGAGCTGGAGGGCTCGTTCTCGGTAGATTCGGCATCCGAATCGGAGGTGGAACCGTGCGTTGCGGTGGGGGCTGTCCTGCAGGGTCAGCTGGCAAGGATACAGGATGAGATTCGGCGGCTGCAGGAGCGGTCTTAGCCCCTAGGATTAGCGTAGCTGATTGCAACGGGTTTATATACAAAGTATGTTTGATTTGAATTCTGAAAGTATTACCTACGTGGTGTAGATGCCATGAACAAGGAATATATGCCACAAAGAAGTCGATATTCGTCCACATAGTTAAGAAACATCAACATTTCCTTCGAAAATCCCTTAAGAAAATCTGCTTGGACATTCTCAATGGATTTCTGGCAGTGTTTTATGAAGCTTCAAGCTGCCCCTTGTTCGCTTTCGCGCGCCGTAGGAGTTATTTTATACCTATCTAAGTCTTTGCTTGCTGATGCCGGCGTTGTGATTGTTCAGATAATGAATTTCCAACTGGTGAGCTCGTTTCATGCTTGTGATAACATACATTTCTATCGTGGCAACGTTACATTTATGTAATTGTTAAACAAAGTATGTCACTACAAGTGTTTTTATGCCAACACTTGTAGTGACGAATCATCCATACTTTGTTCCTATTCCTGTTTTATATAATTTTTGAAATACACAAAACTTTCGTTAGTTATGTTGGCTTACAGATCAGTCCAAATATGTCTACAGTCATATTAGTCGCACTTTGGACTTTTTTTTATAAAAAATTGACGACTATACAATACGATGTAGGTGTGAATCTAAACGCGTCGCGGTTTTAATAGATGCGAAGATCTTATAGGGTTCGGTTTGGAACAATCTGATGATGGATTGATTGATTGATTTGTTTATTATAGACACTTTACACCAGTGTGGTGCATTCGTGGCTCTGCTTTTGATACTTATTGAGCTGGAAATTTGAAGACTTCGCCCGTATGTTTATTCATGTGTCGAATGAGCAACAAATAGTTGTGAAGTCGATGCAATACTACGCCCCAGCATTCTCAATGGATTATGTTAGTAGTTTGTCTGAAACATGTGAATCATTATAAAAATGTGCTTAAGGAATCTTTGAGGAAATTCTCACAAATTTCGTTTGAAATAGGGTCCTAAAATGTTTAATGAAATCTTGTTTTTATTTAATAACACGTAAAAGCATGTTACTGCAACTACTTTAGCTATTTTTCCCGCTCAAATAACGGCTATATCATGTTTAAACTTTAATTTAAAAATTGGGTCCATACATGAACCTTGACACTTTAGATTATGTTTGATGTTCGCTTAGTCGTCAAAAACACCACAGGGGATTTAGTTTTTACGGTTTTTACACTGAGTTTGTTCCTATCTGACATTTCGGAAGGGACACGGAAAATAAAATACACCCAAAATTTGAGTTTTAACCAAGGGGTGTGACAAAATCCAAAATAAACATAAAAAATGGTTTTTGGACTCATACTCCCGGATAACATTAAATAAATGAGTAAACATGTGTTTTTGGCCTAAACTTAGCGTTTGGCACTAAAATAAATAGTTAAATAGTTAGGGTAACCAATATATTTTGGACCTCTATATATTTTGGACCCCCTGGGCTATTTTCCTGCAAATTTTCCAGTATAAATCGAAAGACCAATACAATCCGCATGCCATTTGGAAAGATAGGACCATTTCGCACTTGCATCAAGCGTTTGTGCATGGAAAATGTGTTTTTTTTATCTGAAATTAATTTAATTTAATCGGTTCATCCATGCAGCCGTTACAACACGTTACATACAGAAATTGAAGACGTCAGAATTGTTTCAAATGTAAACAAAAACTTTTTTCTAATTTCTGAACTAAAAGCGTAGAATTTCTTCGCTTTTCCATTGTCAGTCGATTGATTAGACTATGGGCAAGCATATTATGCAAGCAGTGCCGTGGACTTTGACGCCAAACGATAAAAAAATGCCGGGGGTCCAAAATATATACTTTGAGGGTCCAAAATGTATTGGTGTGTCCAAAATAATGAAAAACAGTGCATCACAATTCAATCATTTTCGACGTATTTTGGATCTTACATGACCGTATGGGCATTTTTATCTCGTAGAGGAAGTTTTTCTCTACATTTTGGTATGTTCTTTGCCTTGGTTACGCTGTGCAATTAATCAATTGGAACAAAAATGTAAAATCACTTCCTTAGGGGGTCCAAAATACGACCGTTAAAAATTTACACAAAACTTCGCTAGGCATGATTCCGTGAACAACTACAAAAAATCTTATAAAAATGTGTTATATGATACCGTAAATTTGCCGTAATTCAGCGCAAGTAAGGAATATAATGATTCAAATGGTTAATTAAAATTAGTATTGCATCACCATAAAGGTTCATCACTGGCAAATCTATTAAAGGTTATGGGGAAAATGTAAACTAGACTGTATTCATAGTTTTCAATTGTGATATTTTTGAAATCGTTCACTTGTTGAAATTGCCTAATTCCGCGCATTTTAAAAACGCTTTTCCATATTCCGTGCAGAAGAATGCCAAATTCCGCGCATTCGCGAAACGATGAAATCAACATTAATTTTAATTATTGTAATGATTATTTTTGTGCCACATGAAATGGTCAATCGGCATAGGCCTTTTCATGCGACAGGTCCATATTTGCATTTGTTTTCATCGGTGGAGTACACGGGACTGTCATTTCCATAGAAGAACTGTCAAAGTGCTTCCTGAACTGAGAAGTAGGCTCTGTCCCAGTTGGAACGTAACGCTGGAAGGAATAAGAATACCAGAATTAACAGGGGGTGGGAAACTCGGCTCATTTGAAATTGTGCCGAAATGTGCCGACTGTGCGAGAGTGAGCGAACGAATTAAAATGTCACATTTGTCTGGTTGCACTGCAAAAACTGGCAACTGTGATCGTTTCGTGACAGATTGTTTTTGTTTTTTTTTTTCGAAAACTTCGAGACCCCAAACTGCAGTCTGGACAGCTTTGAAGCTAAGGTTTTTACTTTCCGGAAGCGTTATTAACATTTCTGAACATATTTTGGTAAGTTTTAAGTATAATTGAATCTTAAACAATACATTAATCAATACAATGTTGCAGTCCGCTGGCAGAGGAATCGAGTGGATTATTATCGCTCATTTGGATGCCCACCAGGGCAACGGATATTCAAAAAATCTGATGGATGGACTGGCGATAGAAAGATGAGGAGTAGCTGATAATCTTATTGAGAACGAAACCGCCCCTATTCGCCAGCACCGATATGCTGAAGAATGACCTGGTGAGGGTACTGGTTATCATTAGCCAGGTAGTGGTCGAAAGAGACGAGATCGTTCATGAGATAGACCGCGCCTTGACGCTGCTGATGCTTCTCATCCGAGGTGATTTTCGAAGCTAAGCGTGGATCATTGTGGACTCGATTATTAATTTGCATGCCAAAGACTTGCTAAAGGTGAGATAGTAATAGAGAAGTAGTTGGCTTCAAATTAAATTAAATAAAACATTTCATGTTTGTATCCTTCAATGTATCTATCCTATTAGTGGTTTTTGATATCTAACAATAAATGTTGTACATACAATGTGACTTTCACTAAAGGATTATTCACGAATTATGTTATGCTGAATATGGCCTATTTCGACACCCACACACCCCCTCGTAACGAATTTTGTATAAATATTTGAAAAATTCTGTATCAACTGTAATATCAAGGATACCCACCGACTTCATTTAACGTTATGAAATTTGAGAATGGGTCCTAACATCTTCAACGCAGGATTGGATTCGTTAGTATTCATACAGTGACCCCACGCAGTTGAATCACCCACAATTTATGAATCAGCTGATTTCAAAAGACAAAATTATTATCAAACTTGTCACAAAACATCACAGAATTATTTTCACACATAGTTTCTTATCAGTAAAAATAATTCTGTGATGTTTTGTGGCAAGTTTGATAATAATTTTGTCTTTTGAAGTCAGCTGATTCATAAATTGTGGGTGATTCAACTGCGTGGGGTGACTGTATATTTAAATAATTATCAACGATCAGAAACTTGCAGTTTGCATTCGTATATCGTGTGGCAGGTATGACGATACGATTTCATAATTTCCCTGATAATTTTCATTACGAAAAGATCCTGGATCAACCGGGAACCGAACCCAGACGCCTTCAGCATGGCTTAGCTTTGTAGCCGTGGACTCTAACCACTCGCCTAAGGAAGACACACTCGGTTACCAATGGCTTTTGGGGCGAGATCAGAAATCGAACAGAAATGATGGTAAATTTGAATCCCCACCAGGACAACGGACATGCTACGGATTTGATGGATGGTGGTTGAGTGTGTAAATTGATTATTCTTATTATCTTTATTATTGATTATCTACAAGGCAGAGCTGGCGATCAAGAGGACGGTTGGGCTGAAGCTCTTCCTGGGAGATGAGCAGCATCTGCGTTGAGAATCTGGTACTGTCGTTTCTATCAGTTTACGACCAAACTGGCTAATCCTCAACGCCGGCACCAATGCGCTGAAAGATGACCCTCCGAGATCGTACTGGATATTATCGGCGATGGTGTGGGCGGGAGGTACGAGATTGTCCGTAATCATGGAATGCCGCTGGTAATGCTACTCAGTGGAGGTTGGGCTGGGCTGGACCATCGTGGAACCGAACATCAATTTGCACGCCAAACATCTGGTACCGGAGGCAAAGTAATAAATAAACGGCTGTGAGCAAACGAAGACGTATACATTTTCCATTTAGTACTTACCAAGCAAAATCAAGTTTTAGATAGTTAAAACAAGCTGGTTGCCTGGGTTGAGCCCAGAGGACTGACACCGCTGTCATCCTGCATACATTTTGGCTCTTTCTCACATCGTTTTTGGTACTTCGCGTTTTGGTACCCACTTTCTGGTCGGTTTGCCCTAACTTGCTCCTGATTTTCGAGTATACGGCTCAAGTGCTGCTAGTGCTAGTTTCTGGCAATTAATTATATTGCGTTGCATCGTCATATTTGATGACGCTTTTCCTCTTTTCAACATTTTGTTGAATGTTTTACGCATCAGTGAGGTATCATTGATGTCTCCTATCCAAAAAAACATATGTTTTGTTAGTCCCAAGGGCCCATTCACAAATTTCATAACGCTGGAGGGGGTGGGTGGGTGTCCTAACGTTGTGACGACCCATACAAAAACTGAAAGATATTCATACAAAAAGCGTTACAAGGGGGTGGGTGGGTGTCCAAAATGGCCAATTTCAGCGTTATGAAATAAATGAATGAGCCCCAAAAGAATCAAAACAAAGACACTGGACGCCATGTTGAATCAATGTTGGGTAGCTAATTATTGGCTCATTTCACCCCCCTGGTTGAGACGCACTACTTTTTTTGCTGATGGTTAACAACAACAAAGATTCAGTTGTCAAATCCAATAAAAAAAAGAAAAAAATGCTGATGAGAAGGGTGCCCAGATGTGCGGAACTGTGCGGAATAGTGTGCCGGGCACAGTGAGCCGAGTTTCCCACCCCTGGGCGTGATAGTCATTATCATTACGTACAACCGGCACCAAATATTGTTTTTTTTTTAAATGCCCGACGAACCAGTCTTCGTATTTTTTTGTAGATCTTTGTCCAACGATAGCGATCGCTAACGATGCAAAACGAATCGATATCGATCGCTATCGAAAATCACTAACTGGTTGACCGGGTGGTTCCCAGTTTTGAGAAATAATTCGTAAGATGCATTAGCCATGCAATTTTTCGCGTTACCTTTTAGCGATTTTTCTTCTATAGACACTAGCGCATATGCGTTACTATATGGTGAGTAGCCATGCATGTAACCCATTGGATTGGTCTATATAAAACGATCCAAGCCAAACGTCATATTTGTCTTTGGTCATATCGACTGATACCTACCAGAAAACGAGCCTGATTGCATCAACCATTAGCAATTTTAAAAAGTTGGATAGATGTAGAAAGGGTTTTGTGGACCTTAAAAATTTAAGGCCCAAATAAAAATGGAGCAAATGTCAAAACTGGAAGAGTAGTTTTCGGCTTAAAATTGCCAAATCTAAGAAAAAACAGCTGTTTTAATTCCAAAATATGAAATTGATACCTACGTCCTATTCTAGCACACACTTGATTATGACCCACATTATACCAATGCCATTTATATCAGTTGCACTAGACCCACGATCCTAAAAACAAATTCGAGCACTTTTGCGGCGGGGGGACAGAGAACGGACAGCCCAAAACGAAACGTCAAAGTTCTTCGCAGTCGACTGCGGAAAACAGCAGTCTCTTTATTTACGTTTCGCCATCGTTTAGATTTTCAAGGGAAACATTTTGCAGTAATTAATTTTCCTGAAATTTAGTGAGCAAAACCCGGTGCAAATCCTGTTGAACCATGGCGGGTGGCGCGTCGCGAGTCCCCATCTCGATGCTGCTGCAGGACAAATCCAGCCTGCCGGAGGATGACGAGGAGCCGAAGAAGCAATCACGCGAAGATTGGCGCAAGGCCAAAGAGCTGGAGGAGGCCCGGAAAGCGGGAACTGCTCCGGCCGCCGTGGACGAAGAAGGCAAGGACATCAATCCGCACATCCCGCAGTACATTAGCTCGGCCCCCTGGTACTACAACACGGCCGGACCGACGTTGAAACATCAGCGGCCACAGGATGACCGGAAGAAGGAGGTCTCCGGAATCGACGAGTGGTATAGGCGCGGAGTGGACACCACCAAGGTGGTGACCAAGTTCCGAAAGGGAGCGTGCGAGAATTGCGGCGCCGTGACGCACAAGAAGCGCGATTGTATGGAGCGGCCACGGAAGGTGGGGGCGAAGTTCAATGGAGCGAAGATTGCCCACGATGAGTTCGTGCAGCCGAAGATTACGTCCGATTACGACGGGAAGCGGGATCGGTGGGCCGGGTATGATCCGGCCAATCACCGGGAGATCGTGGAGGAGTACCAGAAGATCGAGCAGGCTAAGAGGGAGCTGAGGGCGCAGAAGCTGAAGGAGAATCCGGATGGGGGCACGGATGAGGAAGCGGATGAGGACGACGAGGACAAGTACGTGGACGAGGTGGACATGCCGGGAACGAAGGTGAGTCACGGGGGGAGAATGTATTGGGGAATACAAGGATTGACTAACAGGGCTGGTCACTAAATTAATGAAAGTCTCAAAAAAGTCTATTTTTTATGGAATGTCTATAAAGTCTCTATTCTAAGCGTAATGGTATCTAAAGTCACTTCTTTACATATCCTGAAAAATTTCTCAAAGCAAGTCGGAAGGTCTCCTTGGAGAAATTTCTGGCTCGAATCTTACAGAAATCCCTAACGACAATTTTGCATGAATCCTAAGAACTCCTGGAGACTTCTCTGGATAAATGACTACTTGAATTAGTGTATGTATATTTTCAAACGTAAATCTTAGATGAAACATTATGGTTCCTGGTAGTAATTTCTGAAGTTAGATATAAATCCCTTAGGAAGTCCGTAAAAAATTACCATTAACTTCTGCAGAAATCTTCGGAGTAATATCTAAAGTAAGCTTCGGAACAATAGCTGAATTAATTTCTAATGACATTCCTGAAGAAAATTATAAACAAATATGATCGGTAATACTTGTCGAAATGTTACGAGCAATATTTGAGATCCCTAAAAAATATTATCTCATGATTCGTTTTTGTTTTCTTGATACGTTTCCTATCTCTCTTTGATCCCTACCTGGTCTCTTTTTTCCAGGCATAAGGTCTGAGAAGTTCCTATTTTCAAGAACCTTAGCTAACAGCCTTGAACTTGTATTTTTTTTTCTTTGTTTCTCCTTCAGGTCGACTCGAAGCAGCGGATCACGGTCCGAAACCTCCGAATCCGTGAGGACACGGCCAAATATCTGCGCAACTTGGACCCGAACTCGGCGTACTACGATCCGAAGACGCGTTCCATGCGTGACAACCCGAACCCGAATTTGAACCCGGAGGAGACGGACTTTGCCGGGGAGAACTTCGTCCGCTACTCGGGCGATATCCAGAAGCATGCCCAGGCGCAGCTGTTCGCTTGGGAGGCCCACGGAAAGGGTGTGGACGTGCACGTCCTGGCGGAACCGACCAAGCTGGAACTGCTGCAGAAGGAGTACGAGAAGAAGAAGGATCAGTTCAAGGACGACGTGAAGAACACGGTGCTGGATAGATACGGCGGAGAGGAACACTTGAAGGTTCCTCCGAGGGCACTGCTGCTGGCACAGACGGAACACTATGTTGAGTATAACCGATTCGGGAAAGTGGTTAAGGGAGAGGACAAACCAATAATCAGATCCCAGTACGAAGAGGACGTGTTCACGAACAATCACACGAGCGTTTGGGGCTCATTCTGGAAGGACGGAGTCTGGGGCTACAAGTGTTGCGAATCTACGATCAAGAACTCGTACTGCGTCGGAGACAATGGCAAGACGTCCGGATTGGCCAGACCGCCAATGGATTCCGAACCGATTGCAGGTCCTTCCAAGATCGTAACTTCGGATTATCAGAGAGAGTTACCACCAGTGGTCACTCAGAAGCCGACGAAGAAGGATAGTGACGACAAGGAGGATGAGGAATCTGGAAGCAGTAGTAGCAGCAGCAGCAGCAGTGAGTCCTCCTCGGACTCCGAGGAAGAGCGCAAAAAGTCCAAGAAGTCGAAGAAGAAGCGCAAGAAGGAGAAACGTCGCCAGAAGCGAGAAGAGAAGAAGCGCCAGAAGCAAGCGGAGAAGTCCGCCAAGGTCAAGGACAAGCTGCAGCTGGCGTTGATGGCCGAGGAGGAGCACCAGAGGCGGGCTGGGGAGTTGCTCAAGATGGACGAACGCAAACGACCGTACAATAGTATGTTCGAAGCGAAGGCCCCGACCGAGGAGCAGATGGAAGCGTACCAGATGAAGCGACGGCGGGACGAGGATCCGATGCTGCAGTTTATGGATAAGTAGGACTAAGATTTGAGTTTAGCTGTTAGGTGTGTAACAATGTTCTTCTCGTGCAAAATGTTGGGGGAGCTTTCGATTTCCTGGAGATATCACCATCCATGAAAGTTAGGTGAGTATTGAACTGCATTGGGTGGGGGGAAATGGGTTGATCTCATCCTCGTAGCTAATTGTCAAGGAAATAATTCAACGGTAATAATAGAAGGGAGAACAGAAAATTCAGACAAGAATCGGGAAATGAAACTGGACCGTATTCAAAAGAAAACTTACATCAAGTTTCCCGAACAGGATTCGAAACATACACGACAAGATTCAAGATACGACAGTTTGAGAGAAAATTTCCGATTGGATTCGAGACACGAATCTCGACAGAATTCAAGAGACGAATTCCGATAACATTTGAAAGACGAAACCCAAAAGGATTCAAGAGACTAATCTCGACAGCATTCGAAAGACGAATTCTGACATGATTCCTGTAGAATCTTAAAAAGGTAAGAGAAACTAATCTCGACAGGATTCGTGACAAAATCAGGCGGGGTTTTTTATCGAATCTCGACAGGATTTGAGATGACATCACGGAATTTATTCGATACGAATTTCGACAAAATTTTGAAGGATTCGAGAAATTAATCCCGACAGAATTCAAGACACAAGTTCCAACAGCATTCGAGAGACGAATTCCGACAGGATTTGAGAGACAAATCCTGGCAGGATTCGAGAGAAGAATTTTGACAGGATTCAAGATACAAACCCCGACAAGGTTCGAGAGATGAATCCGGACAGGTTTTGATAGTCGAATTTCGACAGGATTCGGGAGACAAATCCCGACAGAATTGTAGATACGAACCCCAAACGGGTTCAAATGACAAATCCCGACAGGATTCAACATCCGTCACGAATTTCGACTTGATTTGGGATGAAATTCGGCAGGATTCCAGAGACGGATCCCGACAAGATTCGAGAGGCGAATTTTGATAAATTTTGAGAGACGAAAAACGACAGAATTCGCAAGACTGATCTTGACAAGACATTCCTACAAAATGTCGAAAGAAGAGTCCGAACAAGATTCGAGATACGAATCCCGACAATATTTTGAGATTCGAATCTCGATAGGATGTTAGAGGTGAATTCTGTCAAGTTTTACGTGAAGAATATTGGCAGGTTAGGAAAGCCAAATCGTGTATAGGATTCGAGAGATGAATGCTGACAGGATTCAGGAGATTTGATAGAAGAATATTGGAGACTTTTATCTGGAAAAGCTGTGAGCTCCTCTCTAGAAAAAGGTGCAAGCTTTTCTCTAAAAAAACTGGAAGCTCATCCAGAAAAAAACATGAACTTACTTTAAAAAAGCTAGAAATTTTTCTTTTGATATGTTGGAAGCTTTTCTCTGGAAATAAAAATGAAAGCTTTATAATAAATCTTCGAGCTGTTTAGTAGAATACCTATAAGTAGATGAAAAAAACCGAATTTAGTACTATACCATTTTATTGGGCAGAGAATAGAGAAACACGTCTTGTCTCGCGTGTGGACGGAACTAAAGTGAAGTTTATTTTACAAAATCTTATTCTAGTTTACAAGTCATAGGTTGCTTCGTTTTCTACTTCAATACATTTAATTCCACTAGATGAGTTGTGTTTGATCCTTCGACCTTGACGATTGCTCCTGCGGGGGCCGGCGATGAGGGCAGGATCAAACATGTCGCGCGTCGATCGAGTAAAGTGAAAAAGTGCCGCTTTCGATTAGTTTTTTATGATCTTCCAACATTGACGCTTGCTCCTGGGCAGTGCTTCAAGAAAGCCCGAGTAGTCGTCAGTTGTTTTCCATCACGGGTCGCGCGCCTATTTTCTCTGAGTGCTTTTATATAGCCGAGCAAACAACTGAAGCTGAAAGAGGATTGTTGCTGCTCAATGATGACGGATCAATTGGTGAGCTCGTTTCATGCTACTGTTCCTATTCTATAAAATATGTATGACTGTACCGTTAATCGTTACAACGGTGAGATGTAAATATGATGTTTCAAAAAAATATGAATGGTTCGTCACTGTGAGTGTCGACATAAACTCTGATTCATAAATTATTTATGTCTAAATTTTTTTTTATTCAGTACACCTTCTTCTTTTTACCTTTATTTTTGTAATCAAAAATAAAACTTTGAATGGTTCGACACTTCAAGTGTAGACTTCCGAAAGGTTCACTTTATTCAACAAACTTTGAAAGGTTCGTCACCTCAAGTGTCGGCATAATTCTTCTCTACATAGATATTGTTCATATCAAATGAAAATATTATATTTACATATAAGCATGTTTATATCTCACAAATAATTATTTATTATGGTCTAATCGCTTATCAAAGTGAATCCTGTGACCCAACGATCCTTCCCATTAACAAACATCCCTCCCAGTAACCTTTGTGGAGATGCAGAGGCAAACACGGTCTCCAAATAGCAAAGGTTACACACTAACATTCCTTCCCCCAATCCCACCTGACTGCAAGGACGTGGCCGGCGCCGTTATTGACCTTGTATAAATAGAGGCACTGAATTATGCACACTGAAGAAGATTATGGCCAATCCCAGCCGAACTTCTAGTTGATTCTTTGTGCATTTTCACTGACTTCGGTCAATCATGGAATAGCAACCATTGATATGTGTAGTCAGTCTAAGCTAAGCTAAGCTAAGCTCAATACATTTAATTCCACTAGAGTTTGTATCCTTTGACAGATACGCGTATTTCGACCTCAACTGTAAGGCCGTCTTCAGTGTCAAATCTAGTACACGACACTGAAGACGGCCTTACAATTGAGGTCGAAATACGCGTATCTGTCAAAGGATACAAACTCTAGTGCAGTGTTTCCCAAACTTTTTTGACTTTCGCCCCCTTGAGACCAATATTTTTCGGAATCGCCCCCCTGATATGAAATTTAAACATTTGTATTAAGCGTTAAACTTACATTGAAGTATTGATCAACATCTCATCATAAGTATACCGAAATCATCATCAAAAAGTTTTCGGCTCACTTACTGCTTTTTTGTCTTTTTTAATGTTTCTTAAGTTGTTATTATAAATTTACGAAACTTTGGATAATGCATCATCGGCTGTTCTGGTAGCAGACCAATCTATATACAAAATATAAAAAATTTAATTATCCCGATTTTTTTTTTTCAATTCTTCATTTACTGAAGAATAACATTAAATTTAGATTTTATTAAAGCTTTGATCTATGCAATTTTATGTCGCTCAAGCCTATTTTTAAATAGGGTGTTTTACGTATATGGCATTTAGTGATTTTATTATTGGAACCTGATTTTTGTCCACCAAAGTCACATAAATTTATTTATAAAATTATTTGTATTATAAATACTGATTAGTACTACTTACTTGATACTTGATGGGCTACAATCCGCTACGTTGAATCTACGCAGAATGGATAATTCTTCTCCACTGGGCTCGGTCCTGAGCCAATCGCTTCCAGTCGCCCTGAACGTTAAGTGCCCTTAAGTCCTCTTCAACTGCAAAAAGCCAACGTGTGCGTGGCCTACCACGAAGCCGACGGCCTCGTCCGGGTTCTCTATTGAATATTATTTTTGCTTGTCGTTCTTCCGGCATTCGTACCACGTGACCAGCCCAACGCAGCCTGCCGTGTTTTATGAGCTTGATAATATACACTTCTTTATATACTTGGTACAACTCATGATTCATGCGACGCCGCCAGATGCCATTTTCTTGTTTACCGCCGAGTATTGTTCGCAGCACTTTACGCTCAAAAACTCCAAACGCTTTCCGGCCGACCTCTTTTAACGTCCAGGATTCATGGCCGTATAGAGCAACCGGAAGGATAAGAGTCTTATATAGCGCGAATTTTGTTTTCGTCTGCAGGCTACGGGACTTAAGCTGGTTACGGAGCCCGTAAAAAGCCCTATTCGCAGCTGCAAGACGCCTTTTCACCTCGCGGGTAACATCATTATCGCAAGTCACTAAAGTACCAAGATACACAAATTCTTCCACTACTTCAAATTTTTCACCACCCAGCACCACTTCACTACCAACGTCACGATTGGAACCACGCTGTCTACCAGCGATCATGTACTTAGTTTTGCTGGTGTTGACGGTAAGTCCAATCCTCGCTGTCTCCCTTTGAAAAGGCACGAATGCCTCTTCTACGGCTCGACGATCAATTCCGATTATATCGATGTCGTCCGCAAAACCCAGGAGCATATGCGACCGGGTAACGATGGTACCGCTTCTTTGTACGCCCGCTTTCCTTATAGCTCCTTCGAGAGCAATGTTGAACAAAAGGTTCGAAAGCGCATCTCCTTGCTTCAATCCATCTAAGGTTACGAAGGAGGTTGAAGTCTCATCCACAACCCGCACACTTGATTTCGATCCATCCAACGTTGCACGAATCAGTCTAATCAGTTTCGCCGGAAAACCGTGTTCTACCATTATCTGCCATAACTCATTTCTCTTTACTGAATCGTACGCCGCCTTGAAATCAATGAACAGATGATGAGTCTGCAAGTTGTATTCCCGGAACTTATCAAGGATTTGTCGCAAGGTAAACATTTGATCCATCGTTGATCGGCCCTCACGAAAACCAGCTTGGTATTCGCCGACGAAGGACTCCTCCAGCGGTCTCAATCTGTTGAACAGAATACGCGATATTATTTTGTACGCCGAATTGAGGAGCGTTATTCCTCGGTAATTGGCGCACTCCAATCTGTGGCCCTTCTTATACAGAGGGCAGATGAGGCCCTCCAGCCAGCTAGCAGGCAATTCTTCTTCCTCCCATATCCTTAACAGAGTACGGTGCAGTAATTCGTACAGCTGCTCACTACCGTGCTTGAAAAGTTCGGCCGGGAGCTCGTCTTTTCCAGCAGCCTTACAGTTCTTCAACTCCTCAATCGTTCTTCTAACCTCATCTAGCGTCGAGGGCTCCACAGCTTGTCCATCGTTGCTGATGATTAATCTGTTCTCAGATGCGTTCTCTCCATTCAACAATTGCTCGAAGTATTCTTTCCACCTGGCAGCCACTAAGATTTTGTCTGTCAGCAAGTTATCTTCGCGGTCATTGCACATGACGGGAGACGGCGCAGTTTTTCTCCGTACGCCATTGACAGTTTCGTAAAATCTCCGCATATCGTTTTGTTCGATGCTGTTTTGCGCCTCAGTAATGATGTCCTCTTCATACTGCCTTTTCTTTCTGCGGTGAATTCGTTTCTCGGCTGCTCTAGCTTCCTTGTACCGCTCTCTATTCTGCCGGGTACCAGACACTAACATCCGACTTCTGGCAACATTCTTCTCATCCGTCACATTCTGGCACTCCTCATCAGACCAACCGTTTCTGGGTCGTCTCTGAGCAGTACCTATCACCTCTCGCGCTGCTGTGCTCATCGCACCGTGGATAGACTCCCACAGATTGTTGAGGTTTTCGCCTACGTTGTATCCCCTTATCCGCTCATCAAGCTTCCGGCGGTACTCGTCTGCTACACCTTCTGTTGATAAGCGCTGGATATTGCGCAACGGTCGCTGTGTTTTTGTGTTCACCACGGTAGACAACCGTGCACGAATTTTACTAACAACGAGATAGTGATCAGAGTCGATGTTTGGGCCTCTAAAGGTCCTCACATCGATGACATCCGAGAAATGCCGACCGTCCACCAAAACGTGGTCTATTTGGTTGCAGAGCTCGCCATTTGGGTGCATCCAGGTGTGCTTTCGGATGTCTTTGCGTGCAAAGTAGGTGCTGCTGATGGCCATCCCTCTAGCTGCAGCAAAAGTTATTAGCCTTAGGCCGTTGTCATTGGTGGCGAAGTGAAGGCTCTCCGTACCAATTATAGGGCGGAAAAAATCCTCTCTTCCGACCTGAGCGTTGGCATCCCCGATAACAACTTTTACGTCATGTTTTGGGCACTCTCCGTAGGTCTTGTCGAGACAATCATAAAACGCATCCTTCGTGTCGTCGGGTTTATCGTTTGTCGGCGCATAGATGTTGATCAGACTGTAGTTGAAGAATTTGCCCCGTATCCTCAATACGCAGATTCGTTCATTAATCGGTTTCCACCGCATAACACGCTTCATCTGCTTCCCGATCACTATGAATCCGACGCCATGCTCTGCCTTATCGCTGCCACTATGGTAGATGTTGTATTTGAAAGCTGTGTTGGCGACGGGATCCACCGCCCTGAATTCACGTTCTCCAGTTCAAGGCCATCTTACTTCCTGAATAGCAGCCACGCTCACTCCAACCTTCTGCAATTCACGAGCCAAAAGGCTCACTCGTCCGGGTTCATTTAACGTCCTGACATTCCAGGTACCGAGTTTCCAATCATAGTCCTTATTTCGTTGCCAGGTCGGTTGCCGAAAATATCGTTCGTTATTTCTCCTTTCTCCATTTTTCGTGGTAGGTAAGAAATTCGATATGCTACCTTACCAGGGTCGCGATACCTACATCACGATGGTGGGGCTGCCACCTTAGGTGTAGCTGACGTGATACAGCATTTCATACTCAGCCGCTGGATGCCAGAACAGACGCTGTTTGAGCCGCACCTCCTTGGTGGACAGACGCTCGAGACGCACCTCCTCACTCTAGCTGATGTCAGAAGGACAACAGTGCCCAGGCTGCACTACCAACTAAGTACGCAACCCTTAGCTGGCGGTCTTTGTCATCATTTGACCCGTGGAAGCGTGAGGTAGGGACTTGTGAGGACCAGAGCTATGTTGGACGCTCCTTCCTAGTTGTCGGCTCACCATTTCACAGCCCTGATTAGTATGCGTGTCAAAAAAATATCAAAATGAATAGTTTAACAAATGTTATAGAAAGAATAGAAACTAAGGCTTCCTTATTGTAAAGATCCCCCATCAAAAAGTTACCAAACCTTTACACTTGTAAATAAATTTCAAATATCACCAAATGTCTCTGCTTTCAAAATGTATCACATATTATTTTCAGCAAAAACCATTCGGATCTCAATGACAATCGTCAAATTTGTCTATCATAATTTAAAAAAGAAGCGATGACATAATTAGGTGTCAAATAAATTCTTTCTCAGATGTATATATTATAATTAAAATATGAGTGTCACCTACACGGGTAAAAATGCGGCACTCTAAAACAGGAGAAAGAGTCATGATTTTGGGAGGAAAGTGTGTTTTCATGTTATAAAAAAAAACACCATGACCAAAAGTCATGAAATCATGAAGCGTTTTACCGTAACGCCGGCTGTACGTTACGTTTTCAATTTTTAACGAAGAAAAATGGCAATTAAAATTCTCAAATCATGAAGCATGTATGCCGGAACCATGAATAAAATTCATGGAAACATAAGCAATATTCATGGATTTAGTCATCTGTCATTTATGATTCCTATTTTTAATACGAAAACTGGCAATTTCGGTCATGAAATCATGAAGCAGGATCTGATATCATGAACACAGTTCATGAAAACATGAGCACTTTACATGTATTCAGATGCCAGTCATTTATGATTCCAATTTTGGTGCTGAAAAGTGGCAAGTTGAGTCATGAAACCATGAAGCAGGATCCCTGAATCATGAACTCAGTCCATGAAAACGAAACATTATACGTCAATTTAGAACCCAGTTTATATTTGCCATTGGTAAACAAATAAAATAAAGATTAAAATTGTTACTGCTTTTGTGCCGATGGTTTCGAAATAATCCGTGAAAACATTCAACAAATGTCAACCTAACGAATGTGACATCTTTAACAGGAACGCAAACATTCGGTGGTTAGGTTTGTACGCAAAATGTTGTTTCGAATTGAATTGGTAAATGGTCCCTGGGCTGGTGGATTGCATGACTCATGGAACACTCCTTAATAACTCTGCGGATGTGGAAAGTGGAACTGGATCATCCGGCTGCCGAAGGCTTTTTGTGACCTGCTCTGTTATAGGACGTGGGGTATGCATCACTTCCGAACAGTTAAAATCGCCGACTAGCTTGTCAAGCAAAATCTTCGCTCAAAGTCAAACATTGCCCGGTTCTGCAAAGTAAGTAAGTAAGTATTGATTGATTGTGTCGTGGAACAATGTGGGAACTCACGAGAATTTCACCAAGAATGTCATCGATATGATGACAAGGTTCCGAAGAATTTAAACTTTTTCAAAACAAAACTATTTTTATAATTTCACTAGAAAAGATCACCGATCGCCATGAGACACGTTGACTAAGGTCACAGACAAACAGACGTAACACTGACGAAATTCCCATCGACCACTCATTTAACCATCATTTCAAATTCGCTATGTTACAAATCTCACAACCAGAGGCGCGCGCATCGTTTTTCCTCGCGGTTGACGTTTCACACTACCACCATCTGCCGGTCTTGTTGCACGAAATACCTTCTCGTACATCATGCTCACCAGATGATGGTAGTGTAAACTGGGCGATGGATTTTGAATAAAATTGTTCTAAGTGTTACGTCTGTTTGTCTGTGCTAAGGTGAAGAAAGTGACAGTTAGATTTGTGTAACGCCCTGAGTATACGAATTCTTGCATAATAGTCACGATTTCATGACTTTTTGTCATGATATCATGAAACATAAAATTTTATGAAATCATGACTTTTTGTTCATGAATCCGGCAACGGATTTTTTTCCGTGTACAAACTTTGAATCTATTTTTGTTTTTCAATTGATCCCACTTTCGCCCCCTTTCTATCGTTTTCGCCCCCCAGATTCAGTTTTACAAATTTTCGCCCCCCTGGACCTGAAAATCGCCCCCAGGGGAGCGAATTTGCCCACTTTGGGAATCACTGCTCTAGTGGAATTAAATGGTATAGTACTATATTCGGTTTTTTCATCTACTGAAAGCTTTAGTTTAACTCAGCTTTACTTTGGAAATACTAGGAACTTTTATCCTAGAAACTGACATTTTCTCTTGAGAAGCTAGGAGCATTTCTCTGAAAAAGCTAAGAGATTTTCGTTTGGAAAAAACAGTGAGCTTTATATAGAACGCAGGGCGCGTTTTTCTGTAAAAGCTGGAAGCTCTAATCTGGGGAAGCTAGGAGCTGTGAAACAACAGGGAGCATTTCTTTGTAAATCCTATTAGATTACATCAGGAAAAATTAGGAGCTTTTCTCTGAAAATCTGCGAGCGTTTTTCTGGAAAAACTTGGAACTAGAAATGTTGCAATCTTTTCTCTAGAAAGCTGGGAGCATTTGTCTGGAAAAAGCGGAATGTCTTTCTCTGAAAAATCTGGGTGCATTTCTCTAAACATCCTAGAAGCTTTTCTCTGAAAAAGCTGAGAGATTTTATCTTGAAGAAGCAGGAGCGTTTGTCTGGAAAGACTAAAAGCTTATCCAGAAAAAAATCATAGCTTTACTCTGGAAAAGTTGGGAACTTTTCTCTCAAAAGCTGCGAGTTTTCCTCTGGAAAAGCAAAGAGCATCTTTCTAGAAAAGTTGGGAAAATTTCTCCGAAAAGACATTTTCTCTTGAAAAGCTTTTCTTTAGAAAACCTAGGACCATTTCTCTAAATAAGCTGGGAGATTTTATCTCGAACAACTGCGAGCTTTCTGTAAAAACCTTGGTAGCGTTTGGTGGAAAAGCTAGGAGGTTTTGTCTGAAAAAGATGGGAGATGTTATTTTGATGAACTGAGAGCTTTACTCTGGAAATATGAGAGCTTTTCTCTGGACAAACTTGAAGCTAATCCAGGAAAAAAAAACTCAGCTTTACTCTGTAAAAACTAAGAACTTTTCTCTGGGAAAGCTAAGAATGTTTTTTTCTGAAAAAAATGAGACCTTTCTCTAGTAATCTGGGTACGTTTGTCTGAAAGAGCTGGAAGGATTGGTCTGAAAAAACAGGCAGCATTTTTCTGCAAATCCCAAGAGCTCTTCTTTGGAAAAGTTGGGAAAATTTATCCTGAAGAACTAGGAGCTTATCACTGGAAAAAAAACAAGCTTGGTTTGGTGGAGAAGCTAGGAGGTTCCGTCTGAAAAAGATGGGAGCTCTAGTCTGGGGATGTTTTCGTCTGGAAAATCAAGGATCATTTCCCTGGAAAATCTTGGAGAGTTTTTCTGGAAACTCTGGTTCAGGCTCTGGAAAGATTACATCTGGAAAACTGGGAGCTTTTTTTCAGAAAAGCTGGAAGCGTTTGTCTGGAAAAGTTGAAAGCTTTTTCTTAGAAAAGCTGAGAGTTGTTCCTTCGAAAAGCAAGAAGCTTTTTCACTGGGAGATATGTATTCGAAAATCATTGAGCTTTCCCTTCAATAATGAGCTGAGAGCGTTTCATATAAAAAGCTTAGAGGGATTCAGTCCTGCAGCTCGAAAATTTTCCTTCAAAAAGCTTTTTCTCTGGAAAAACGAAAGCTTTTATTTGAAAAATCTGATAACTTTTGAAATTTTCTCAGATGGCGGGATCAAAAATACGAAAACCGATAAAATTTCGGGAGAGGCTAACCCTGATTCGAGAGGTACCAGCTTTTCTCAAAAAAAAAAAAAAATGCGATCATTTTTCTGAAGGCATGGAAATTTTATCTTAAAACAAAACTGGTAGCACTCTCTAGAAAGCGGGAAATCTGACAAGTTTTGTCGCGAAAAGCTGGGAACACTGCTCTAAGAATTCTGAGAAGATTTAGCTTGAACAACTAGAAGCTTTTCTCTAAAACGCTTGTCTGTTAAAGCTGGAAACTTATCCAGAAAATGAACTTCACACTAGAAAAGCTAGGAATTTTCTCTTAAAATCTGCGAAATGTTCTCTTGAGATGCTAGGATCACCTTTCTAGAACAGTTGGGATCATTTCTCTGAAAAACCTAGGATATTTTATTTGAAAAAAAAACTGGAAGCTTTCTCTAGTGCTTGTCATGAAAAGCTAGGAGCTTTGCTCTGGAAAATCGGAGAGCATTTCGTCTCTGGGAATCCTGAGCGATTGCATTTGTAAAAACTGAGAGCATTTCTCTTGAAAGCTATTAAAGTTAGGAGGTTTTGTTTGGAAAAGCTGAGATCTCTACCCTAGACAAGCCCGCAACTTTGCTCTGGAAGAAAAGCGACGAGATGTTCAACCGATTTTTTTTTCACTGGAATAATTTTCTTTGAAAAGCATAGAGCTTTTCCTTCTATAAAGAGCTTAGAGCGTTGTTGACCAGTGTAACTGTCGAATTTATTTAACCCATTTACTCTGTATTTACCCAAGCGACAATAAACGTGTATCTTTGTCAGTGTTCATTAAATCAAACCAAAACAAACGCACGCGTTTTTCATGTATGCTCTGCAAATTCCCATAGGTTATGGGCCGCAGTAAAACGAAAAGTTAATTGCGCGATAAAATAGTTGTTCCGATTAAGTTTTTCGTGCGAGTCTCCCGGCACGACGGAGAATGTCGACGAATTCGAATGCAGACAGTACAGGATCGGTTGCTGCTAGAGGACGCACAGCCGGCGGAGTGGCAGATGCGAGAATTGGCGCAGTTGGAGGAAGCATTTCGCTTCCGGCAGTGGATAAGTTGCGTGGCCGGGAGAATTATTCTACGTGGGCGTTCGCCACCAAGATGCTGATGATCCGGGAAGGCACTTGGGACGCAGTTACACGGCAGGAACAGGATCCGGAAGATGCACTTTCGCTGCGGGCATTGGCGACGATTTGCCTCAGCATAGAGCCGATAAATTACAGCCTGGTGCAGAATGCGAAAACGGCGAAGCAAGCGTGGAAGAATCTGCAGGATGTGCAGGATGCTTTCCGCGACGATGGAATGACACGACGAATAGGATTGCTCCGGAAATTGACAAATGATTGTCGGAGTGTTTGT
Organism: Aedes aegypti; assembly: GCF_002204515.2. Taxonomy (NCBI): domain Eukaryota; kingdom Metazoa; phylum Arthropoda; class Insecta; order Diptera; family Culicidae; genus Aedes; species Aedes aegypti. The sequence continues at coordinate 30,485,486 of NC_035107.1, forward strand.
CGGTGGAGGAATATGTGAACGAACTCATGTCGACCAGCCATAAGTTGGTTTTGTGGTCGATGATTCCTGGCTAGCGTGTCTGTTGTTGATGGGTTTGCCGGAGACCTACGAACCCATGATCATGGGCCTGGAAGCATCGGGAACTCGTATTACAGCGGACGCAGTGAAGGCTAAAATCCTCCAGGACGTGAGAATCAGTGGCGTTTCGATGGGAGACAGCAAACAAGAAGCGTTCTACAGCAAGAAGAAGACTGTCAACAGGAAGAAGACCGACAAATCGAAGATTCAGTGCTACAGGTGCAAGCAATTCGGTCATTTTGCTTCGGAGTGCCAGCAGAAAGGATCGAACGAACCGAAGGATAAGAAGGAGAAATCTGGCAAAAGGAATGCAGCGATGACCACTTTCGAGAACCCGAAGAAAAGCGAAATGGATTGGTTCTTTGATTCGGGAGCTACATCGCATATGTGCAGCAGTAAAGCTTTTTTGCAAGATGCGCAGGAAGCGTCGCAGCATGTGAGTGTGGTTGCTACTGGGAACGTGGCGAAGGAAGCAGACATTGGTGAAGAGTCATGCGACTTGACGATTTCCAATGTTTTGTGCGTTCCGGAGATAGCAACCAACCTTCTTTCGGTCAGTAGGATATGCAGTAAGGGCTACAGCGTTCAGTTCACCAGGGATGCATGTGAGGTGCGGTCCGATAGTGGCGAGTTGGTGGCCGTTGGTCAGGAAACGAGCGGACTGTACAAGCTGTGTTTGACCAACAAGCAAGTCTCGTGCGCTGCTACGTCAACTGGTGACATCATACTTTGGCATCGCAGGATGGGGCATCTGAACGAACAAAGTTCAATGAAGCTCCGAAACTTGGCAGATGGAGTTGATTTCGGTAATGCCAAGATTCCTACTTGCGTCACTTGTCTGGAAGGGAAACATTTTCGACAGCCGTTCAACAACGAAGGAACACGAGCGACCGAGGTACTAGAGCTAGTCCACTTGGACCTGTGTGGCCCGATGAAGCAGGAGTCAATCGCCGGTAGCAGATACTTTCTGTCGCTAATCGACGATGCCAGTCGCAAGTTGGTCGTGTACTTTCTGAAGTCGAAAACAGAGGTACTTGACTGCTTCAAGGAGTACAAAGCTCTGATGGAAAACCAGACCGGTAAGAGGATTAAAGGACTTCGCACTGATAACGGCACCGAGTATGTAAACAAGGAAATGAAACGGTTCTTGCGCAGCTGTGGTATTCGCCATGAAACGACGGTACCATATAACCCCGAGCAAAATGGGCTGGTGGAGCGCATGAACAGGACAGTCGTTGAGAGGGCTCGATGTTTACTTTTGGATGCAGGCCTAGACAAGCACTTCTGGGCAGAAGCTACAGCGATGGCGACATTTTTGATAAACCGATCACCGACCAAGGGTGTTCCGGTGACGCCAGAGGAGCGTTTCACGGGAAAGCGACCGGACTTGTCGGGACTGAAGATTTTTGGAGCAAAAGTGATGTGCTACATTCCCAAACAGCGTAGGCGGAAGTGGGACGCCAAGTCTGAGCCGGGCATCTTCGTTGGCTTTGCGTATCAGTCGAAAGGATATCGAGTGTACCTACCGAGGACAAAAACGGTTCAGATTGTTCGAGATGCAGTTTTTATCAGCGAAGAAGAGCAGTTTTCGGCAGAAGTTCTAGAGGATGTATTTCCGGAAAGTCGAACAACGATGAATCAGATGCTGATTAGTGACGAATCGAGTGCAGGGGGAGTAGATCGACCAGCCAAAATTCTCGAAGACGGTCATGAAGCCTGCGGCGGAGCTGGAGAAGAGCTGGAAGACGTTGCAGAAGCCGAGAACAACGATGGCTACGGGCCGTTGTACATAAGCGCAACCGAATCTCTGGAACCGTCGCGCTCCCTCCACAACCAGTAGATCCTCTCGCGATCAGGCGCAGTGAACGGGAGCGCAATATACCAGGCAAGTACCAAGTTTATGATATGATGTTCAGTCTTCAGTCTTGTCTCAGGAACTGCCACCGGACAGCGACGTTGGTGAGCCGCAGTCTTTTCATGAAGCGATGAAATCCGGCGTAAAGCAGTTGTGGCAGCGTGCTATGGAGGAGGAGTTCCACGCATTACAAGCGAACTATACCTGGGAGTTGACGGACCTACCACCAGGACGGAAGCCCCTAAAGTGCAAATGGGTGCTGAAGAAGAAGATGAACTCGGATGGATCATTGGACCGGCACAAGGCCCGTCTCGTGATTGAAGGATTTTCTCAAGTGAAGGGCATTGACTATAACGAGACATACTCTTAAGTGGACAGATATGCCAGTATCCGGTATCTGATGGCTATGGCTATGGCAGCTCAGTTGGACTTGCAAGTCCATCAGATGGATGCAGTCACAGCTTTTTTGCAAGGGGACCTGTCAGGTGAGGAAATTTTCATGGAACAACCCGAAGGTTTCGTTCACAAGGATCCACGAAAGGTTTGTCGACTGAAAAAGGCGCTGTATGGCCTGAAACAAGCCAGCCGTGTCTGGAACGTGAAGTTAGACACAGAACTGATGAAAATTGGCTTGAAGCGATCCAGTTATGATCCTTGTGTATATTACATGACGGACGGAAAGTGGATCATCATCATTGCAGTTTACGTCGACGATTTGTTATTGTTCTCAAACGATCCAGAGTGGCTTGATTCAGTGAAATGTCAACTGTCAGCGAAGTTCCGTATGAAGGATTTGGGCGAAGCCAGACAGGTGCTTGAAATGCGGATTACAAAGACAGGTGACACTATTGCGTACATTGAGGAGTTACTTCGGAAGTTCAACATGGTGGACTGTAATCCGACGTCGACACCAGCTGAAGTGAATCTGCGGCTTGTGAAAGCGGATAAGGAGAGGATGCAGAACATTCCATACCGTGAGCTAGTAGGTGGACTGCAGTTTTTAGCTCAGTGCACTCGTCCCGACATTGCGTATGCGGTGAATGCAGTCAGCAGCTTCTGTAGTAACCCGGGTGAGGCTCACTGGACAGCCGCGAAGCGCATTCTTCGGTACCTGCAGGGTACCAAATCTCTGGGATTGGTCTTTCGGAAGACGTCTAGTGCGGCATTTGAAGGATACAGCGATGCGGACTGGAGAAACAACCCAGATTCACGAGGTCAGTCACAGGATATCACAGGATATAGTTCGGAAGCGGATCAGTGTCGTGGAGCAGCAGAAAGCAGCCGACTGTTGCGCTCTCTACGATGGAGGCCGAGTATATGGCGATGTCAGTGGCTTCGCAGGAAGCGTGATGGTGGCGTGGCTTCCGCGCAGAGTTGATCGGTAGAAAAGAACCGATCATCATCCACTGTGACAACCGCAGTGCATTATGCTTAGCGGAAAAGGAGATTGGCTATTCGCCGAGAAGTAAGCACATTGATGTGCGACATCACTTTGTCCGAGAACAGTTGGAGAACCGTTCAATTCAGTTGAAGTACATCAGTTCAGGTGACCAGAAGGCAGACGCCCTAACTAAACCGGTCTCTGGACAGTTGAAGTCAGTTTTCGGAATCTCGCAAATTCGCAGTTAAACTCCCCCTTAACCAGTGTAACTGTCGAATTTATTTAACCCATTTACTCTGTATTTACCCAAGCGACAATAAACGTGTATCTTTGTCAGTTCATTAAATCAAACCAAAACAAACGCTCGCGTTTTTCATGTATGCTCTGCAAATTCCCATAAGCGTCTCACTTAAAAAGCTTAGAGCTTTTCAGTCCAAAAGCTCGAAACTTCTGCTTCAAAAAGCTATTTCTCCGGAAAGTCGAGACCATTTCTCTTGGGAATCTGAGAGCTTTTGCGTTTTTCTCAGGAAAGCTGGCAGGATTAAAGATACGAATCACGACAGGATTCAAGCGATGAATCAGGAATCGACAGAATTCGAAACGAATCCCGGAAGATTTGAGAGGTGAATTCCGACAAGACTCGGAATGAATCTTGACGGATTTCGAAACTAATCCCGAAAACGATCTTTGAATAGTATTCAAAGGTAATTCAAAACGATTCCCGACAAGATTCGAAATTAATCCCGACTGGTTTTTTGAAAAAGAGATCGAATACTGAAGACACCAGAATTATAAAACTTCAAAGATAGATTTCTAGATCCTTCTCTTTCTTCTTTCTGATTCATTAAACCCGTAGACAATTTGTCCCTAGATTAATTCCCAGAAAACTTCGGAGTAGAAATGAGTAGTTCTGAATTTCATGTCCTTTCGAAACTTCCCTTTATTCACCGAAAAGCTAGCTATCTACGCTTAAAGCGGACGGCTTCCGTTTATCCGTGCTTCGTCTTACGCCACAGAAACACGCATCCAAGAATGTGGAACCCGAAGTAGATCACCACCATGGCCCAAATGTTCCTCCAGAGGTGTGACTCGTCGAAGCTGTAGTGCGCAAGAACTTCCTCTCCCGTTCTCATGCACGGTAGATTTGGATCCTCCACGAAGCACGCTGTAATTGAAAGAAAAGATCCATATCAACGTATTGTACAGTGTTGCCAACATTCCCCTAACCCAACTCACTGATATTGCTGACGCCTTCCCACTGGGCGATGGACATGGCCTCGTTGGCGTACATCATCCACGAGATGTACGGCGTCCAGGAGATCGCCTTCGGCATCGAGCTCAGCTGGATGAACACTCCGGAGGTGATCATGAGGATGTAGTCGAACGGCACCAGGTAGGCCATGGCCAGCGGCAGCGAGTTGAAGGCCGCTGAGAAAAAGCATCCGCAAGCGGTGGACACGTTCATGACCAGCGTGGAAGCGATCACGGTGACCATGAAGGCCCCGAAGGTCGGACGAAGCGCAGCCAGCCAGTACGCGACGATCACGAATACTAGTGGTTCGATCATCAGTCCCGGAAGCATGGCCAGGGCGTTGGCCACGTAGTACTGGGACGTGCGGTACAGCCCGGACTTGGTTTCCCGCATGAATAGCGGGAATGTGTCCGGAAACACGGACAGGACGGAATACATCGGCGAGAAGGTGTTCTCCGAGACGAAGATGAACAGGATGCCCTGGATGGCTTGGACGCCGAGCTGATCGAGGGAGATGGCACCGGAGAAGCACAGTCCCGCCATGAGGGCGATGGCCTGAAAAGAGGTTAATTAAGTTCTGAGATTCGCGCTTGAAATAGTACTTACGATCTTCTGCAGAAGTCGCAGATATTGGACGGTCGGGTCGCGGACGACGGTTAGGAAGGCCCGATAAGTCAACCAGAACGTCGTACTGAACCAGTTGGACTTCCGCGAGAGATGCGACTTTTCCGTGATCTTGAAGTCGCCCGTTTCGGCCATGTGCATCTCCAGGTTGATCAGGACGTCCCGTTGGCCGGCAGCTTCGCTTACCGCGAACAGATCGCACAGTCGCTGGGCGGAGCGTTGCGAAGCCTTCTCGTAGCCCGGGGCGGTGGCCAGCACTCCGATCAAGAACTCCGCCGGGTTGTAGTTCGATGGGCAGCTATAACCGTGCTGTTCGAAGAAGATCAGCGCGTCGTTGGGCTTGCCGGCAAAAGCCACGCGCCCATCGGCCATCAGCATGACCTGATCGAACATGGAGAACAGCTGGCTGGACGGTTGATGGATGGTGCAGATGATGGCAGTGCCTCGCTTGGCTAGCAGTTGTAGCGTAGAAACAAGGTTTTGAGCACTAAACGAGTCCAACCCGGTGGTCGGTTCGTCGCAGAACAGGATCGTTGGCTTGGTGAGGAGTTCGGTGGCGAATGCTAGACGCTTCTTCTCCCCTCCGGACAGCATTTTCCCTTCTCCGACTTCGCCGATTCGGGTGTTGGCACACTTGGACAAACCGGTCCGCTCGAGAAGCTCTTCTATCAACCGGTTGATTGTGCTTTTGCTCACGGTACGATCGAGTTTGAGCTTCGCCATGAAGTACATGTGCTCCGTAACGGTTAGGGAGCCTACGAAGAGGTCATCCTGATGGACGAATCCACTCAAGCGGTACATGTACGGCCCGATCGGTTGTCCATTCACTAGAACATCTCCCTGAACGATGGTCCCGGCTAAAACAAAAGAGAGCGTAAAAACCACTTTCCCATTCACAAAGACATTTGTAAGGTTTCTCACGCTGCATTCGGTAGGCAAGCGCCGACATGAGCGTACTTTTGCCAGCTCCACTTGACCCCATCAGGGCAATCAACGTGCCCGGAGTGACCGCTCCGCTCACATTATTGATAATCCGCTTGATCGGTCCACCATCCCCTGATCCGCCGACTTGCTTTCCGGTCGCGTAGACGCACAAATCGCGCCAAACCAACGTCGCACCTTGCTCCGTCGGTGACCATTTGTTATAACTCCGCAGCGTCGATTGGTAGCACCGGGAACCGAGCACCGGATGATGAGCCGGAGCACCCGATAGACAGGAAACCGGTGGCGGCAACGCGACCGTAACCGGTTGACACTCGAAACTCTCGACGGTACTGTTCAGGGATCCGCCGGATCTTCTCTTGCCACTGGTGGCGGTACCTTTCACCATACTGGCGGCCAGACTAATGCAGGCCACGGACATTGTCAGAGAACTCGGATGTGTGCGCGCACCGTTTGCCGTCCCGAACCAGACTGAAAGCGGGAAACCCGGTTCGAGTCGTTCGGCATGCAAGGCAATGCACGTCTCTTTCTCTCTCTGTGCATTCGAAGCCGAAGGGCCTCTGTAATCGATATCTTCCATTCAGGGTTCCTCCGTGCTACCCGACTAGAGGTACATAGCCAGGGATGCCAAGCCGTTTTTTGATTACTTTGAAACCTTTATGATTTATAAAATTGTGTCTGGACGAAGTGTGGATATTGTATGTCGTGCATGGAGAACCTTACAAATACATTTACAATCTTATCTGGATCTGCCAGATTTTCGTAAAATGGAGCCTTGAAACCTGAAAAATCTGGAAGGTTGGCAACGCCAGTACTAGTGCTAAAGGCATCATCGTTTTAACTAGCCGTAGTAATTCCAAACGGGCGTCGTTGGAGTACCGCAAAAATGCGGTTTTACGTTCAGAGTGCGTTGAGAATTGCTACGGTTAATCGAAATTCCGATTGTCATAAATTCGAGCCCTCGCATGCATGGTTCATAATTGAGTCAAATTAATTATGAACCTAGATGGGTAGAGGTTTGGAAGCCAAGTGAGAAGGGCGAGGCAACGTGCGGATCGATGGATGCGTGCATTCCGAGATGTAATCCGATACCCGTTTGGCTAACATACTTTTACGAGCTTCCCTCTTTTCGGTACTTGGCCGGAATGAACGAATGAAGGGTCATGGGCAAGGCATGGAAGGACGATCACATGTAGTAGGAAAGGAATTGGCGTGAATCCGTAAAAGAGCCGTTCGGGTTTGCTTTAATGTAGTGTGCACCTATTTAACTTCTTCGTAAATACATCGATATGTAGCGGTCTTTTGTAGATTTATCATAGAACAATGATTGTGAATGGTAGCAATGCCTACGCGCTTACAGATTTGGATTGAAGGATTTACTAAATCAAAGGGTTGGACACTGATGTTATAAGCAGATTAGGAAGTTCAATTGGATTGTGTTTAAGTCGAACAAAAGGTTTTTCTTCAGTCAGTATGTGCAAAATTATAGTCATCGTTTTGTTAGTAATTATTTGACCTGTTCTATTTAATGTAATTTTATGGCTTATGCGCCGTCCTTGAAACAAGTCCATACATCGTGTTGTTACTTGACATTATTGGAAGCTGTTACCGTGGTACTCTCAGGGCAGTTTTTGAAGGTCATTGGCATAACGGAAGAATTTCTTCTAGGGAAACGTCAATCTATCTCAATTTCACCAAATCCTAGAGAAAAGCCGATGCGATGCTAGCTCAATTGAATAGAGAAAGGATTCAACGCAATAATAACATGATACAAGTAAACAAATGTTTATTTAAAAATATCCTAACAGAAGATGTCTTAAGTTTTTGACTGAACTCATAACATCTTCCGTTAGCATTCTTTTCAAATAAACTTCGATAATCTACATTAAGTTTGAAGGATTTATTCATTGTACACTGCTAAATAAGGCTGGGATTATGGATAAGTTGTTAGCCAACATTAATTATCGCCCATATTGTTTCGCACAATGTGTCTTACCTAGTGTATCCTGTGCCTGTTAGCCTTGGTGTCTTTCAATAGATATCACCCTCAGTATGATATATGTATTGGCCTAGGAAAAGGGGGGAGGGGGGCAGGGGGGCCAGGCCCCCTCCAGAATTTTGGATAATATATATAAAAATGAGAAAAAAAAAACAATTTACATAATTCTAATGTGAAGAAAAATCTTCTGAATCAATTGACAAATATTCTTCAGCAGTTACGTTTTTCTATTCTGTTGAACAATAGTAGGAAAACTTCGCTTGTCGTACACAGCATCAGTGTGACGGTTCTGTCTTCGTGCGACCATCGAAATATTAATCGTTCGGCTGTCGCTCGACAACTCCGTTGCAAAAAATACTGTGATACTAAAGACTGTTAGGATAAAGGAAATGCGGTTCCTTAACCCTTAGGGGCCGGCGCGGTCATATATGATCGCAGTACAAAAAAGGCTGTAAAAAAAGAACAAATGAACAAATGTATATACTGTCTTCGGCAAAGTTGTCCCAAATATACTCTTTCATCAGAGAAAAATATGAAGTATATGCCTTTATGACCTAATTGACAACCTAGAACATCCTGAACATCCTGAAGTTTGGAAAATTGAACTATAAGTACATACGAAGCGTGAAATTCTGTTTGTGAACATAAATGATGTTCAGGCTAGATAATACAGAATTAATCTTTTAACGAAAACACTATTTCACTTGCTTTGCTATGTCCTGGGATGTTCTAGGACGTCCAAACTGTCCTGAAGCACACTCTTTGAAATCTACAACCGTAACAGTAATTGTTTGGGTTAAAAACAATAACATTACAAATTCAAATAGAATCTACCAACCTCTGAGAATCTCAAGAGCTATTTCAAGGAACGTTTGGGATATTCCAGGCCCTTCAAATTACTCTGGAGTTCAGAACTTCAGGTCTACACTTTTTCCAGTAGTTATTCTCGCTAAACTGAGTGAAGTTATATAATCTACAATGTTTACTGAACCTTGTCACGGATCAAAAGGCTACTTCAAGAAACGTTTTAAGGTATTCCAGGCCCTCCAAATTACCCTGGAAATCTGAATTTCATGTCTACATTTATTCCAGTAGTATTTCTTGGTAAACTGGGTGAATTTATATAATCTACCATGTTCACTGCACTTTCGCACGTATCAATAGGATGTTTTAAAGAACGTTTGGAGTATTCCGGGCCCTCCAAATACCCTGGAGTTCAGAACTTCAGGGCTACACTTATTCCAGAAATTTATCTCGCTAAACTGAGTGAATTTATAAAATCTTTCCTGTTCACTAAACCTTCTCATGCATCAATAGGCTGCTTCAAGGAACGTTTGGGATATTATAGGTGCTCCAAATTACCCTGGAGTTCAGAACTTCAGGTCTACACTTATTCCAGTATTTTTTCTTGCTAAACAGAGTAAAGATATATAACTTACCAAGTTTACTGAACCTTGTCACGGATCAATAGGCTAATTCAAGGAACGTTTGGGGTATTCTAGGCCCTCCAAATTACCCTAGTGTTCGTAACTTCAGGTTTACATTTGTTTTAGTAATTTATCTCACTAAACTGAGTGAAGTTATATAATCTAACATGCTCACTAAACCAGCTCATGGATCAATAAGCTCTTTCAAGTAACGTTTGGGATATTCCTGGCCCTCCAAATCACCCCGGAGTTCAGAACTTCAGGTCTGCACTTGTTCAAGTAATTTATCTAGCTAAACTGAGTGAAGTTATAAAATCTAACATGTTCACTGAATTTTCTCACGGATCAATTAGCTGTTTCAAGGAACGTTTGGGGTATTCCGAGCCACCCAAATTAACCCGGAGTTCAGAAATTCAGATCTACAATTGTTCTAGTAATTTTTCTTACTAAACGATGAAGTTATTTAATGTTCACTGAGCTTTCTCACGAATCAAAAAGATATTTCAAGGAACGTTTGTAGTATTCCAGGCCCTCCAAATTACCCTGGAGTTCAGAACTACAGGTCTTCCCTTGTTCCAGTAATTTTTCTCTCTAAACTGAGTGAAGTTATATAATCTACTATGTTGACTGAACCTTCTCATGGATCAATATGCTGTTTCAAGGAACGATCGAGGTATTGCAGATCCTTCAAAATTTCCCCAGGACTTCAGAACTTCAGGTCTTCTCTTTTCCAGTAATATTTCCTTCTAAACTGAGTGAAGTTATATAATCTACCATGTTCACTGAACCTTCTCACAGACCAATTGGCTATTTCAAGGAACGTTGGTGATATTCCAGGCCCTCCAATTTACCCTGGAGTTCAGAACTTCAGGTCTACCCTTGTTCCAGTAATTTTTCTCGCTAAAATGATCAAAGTTTTCCCTTTGGGGCCGGCACGGTCATTTATGACCGCAGTCGGAAAATGGCTGTATAAAAAGAACCAATGAATAAAATTTACTGTCTTCGGAAAAGTCCTTGCAAATATACTTCCCTGTCAGGGAAAAAAATTAGGTGTATGCCTCAATGTCCTACTTGGCAACCTAGAACATCCTGAACATGCAGAAGTCTGACAAATAGAATAATTAGTATAAAAGTAGCTTAAAATGCCTTTTGTAAATACAATTGATGTTCGTACTTGGTAATACATACCTATTATGTAAAGAAAAACGCGGCTTCACATGCCTTTTCATGTCCTGGGATATTCTACGACGTTCAGACTATCCCGAAACTCGATTCTCGAAATTTACAGCAGTAGTTACTTGCGCTAGAAATAATCAGCGATGCCAGATTTCTTTGGAAATCATTCCGTAGACGAAAAGTTATAAGCGGGGGGAGAGAACCCCGGCATTGCAATTCCGTAGATTTCCGTTGGAAAAATCCGTAAATTACCGTAGAATAATGAGAATTTCCGTAGCTTTCTGTAGAAAATATACATTTTCCTTAGAATTATCTTACGGATCCGTAGAAAGTGCTCAATTCCGTAGATCTACGGAAATTTCCGTAGATCTGGCAACGCTGCAAATAATAATATTTTCAACTCAAACGGAATCTATTGACCTCTGAGAATCTCAAAAGCTTTTCCAAACTATACTGGAACTTCAAATCTGCCCTTGTGGCAGTATTTTTTTCGCTAAATAGAGTTCAGTTATATAATCTACCAGGTTATATAGGGCCCCCTTAGCCGTAGCTGTAAAGACGCGGGTATTCATCATGACCATGCTGAGGGTTCCGGGTTCGATTCCCGGTCGGTCAAGGATCTTTTCGTAATGAAAATATTCTTGACTGCCTTGGGCATAGAGTAAAGGGTGTCCACGATGAAATTGCCACACACAAAATTGATTCGCAAAATTCGAGTTGTCATCCAATTGCCATCAAAACTTCAGGGATTGAGAAATAACTATTAAACTTCATTTTACCATTTTACTCGTATTTTATTTACAGTCCATACGTAAATGCCCGCACCTTGGCCTCAACTCCGGCCATGAGATTCTGCACAACCTGTGAATCAACCGTTTTTTGTATGTAAACCCATACTTTCATGGACAACGAAACATATGTGAAGGCCGACTTCAAACAGATCCCCGGCAACCTGTTTTTCACGGCCAAGGATAAGTTCAGCGTTCCGGAGCATGTCCGCACTCAGAAGAGGTCCAAATTTGCGAAGAAATTCCTGGTTTGGCAAGCCATCTGCACGTGCGGGAAGCGGAGTGCACCTTTCGTGACCTAGGACACGATGAACGGACAAGTGTACATGAAAGAGTGCCTCCAGAAGCGGCTGCTCCCTCTCCTGAAGGCCCACAACGTCCCAACAATCTTCTGGCCGGATTTGGATCTGGATAACGCTTGAACCCTGATTTGTTAAATTTAGGAAATCGACACTTGGTCGTTTTAAAAATATGGCGAAAGCATGGTAAAAGACATGAAAACATATGAAACAAAAACATGTTTATCTACTCGTATTTACGGATGCTTTGCAGTTACAGAAAATTTACTGCACAGCCATACAAATCCCAACTGTTTACTTCTTTCTTTCTGACTGACTTTTTCCACGCGTATAAACATTAGTGCATTAGTGACATGCCATACGGCCTCATTTGATTCGGCTGGGAAACGGTTTGAAACGAAAAACGCACTACGATGCATTTTCCAGCCGAATAAAATGGAGCCGTTTAGCACCTAAACAAAGCCACCAAGTGCCCTATGGACGACTCTCAACTAGATTTGGGTGAGAGTGTCGTGAAACTTCTAAAGCCTCTCGGCTATACGGAGCGACGCCGAATGAGAGAAAGAGGTGAAGATAAATAATGTCGTCACTGCGCAAGCTTCTTGAAGTGTTAGCTTATGCGTGCGAAAAATTTGCACCCTTAGCAAAGAGTGTACCAAGTGCTTAACTGACAATAAGGCAATCCATGAGACAGCTGTGATCAGCTAATTTTTTTTTTGTTTACCATGAATTTTTGACAATCATCGCTTGGGGAACAAAGGAGATTGGTAAGCACTGATAACGCTTAACGAAATAGTGGTTATCACGCCCAATGGTATGGGTGCCCTAGTGTAGATGTAGTTGTGAACCTTAGAGGAAAACAATATGCACTCAGTTTCGAAAAACACCCAGAAACCGGGTGTAAACTTTTCAAATTGGGTAATATTTCCATATGCATTTTGATGAGTCTGGAAAGCGTGTGCAAGTTTCTTTGAGGAAAACAAAAACAAACTGTGTATGACGATCGTATGCTAGTCTACGTGTGTTCAAATGTCACTAAGCTCTATTTCGGTAAGTTTAGTGTTCACTGTGCTTGCACTTTGAGCTGTCAACCCAATCGCGAAGTGTCCTCATGGATAGTCTTATAGTCCACACTGCCATCTGTTGCAAGAACCGCGCGAAGCACTGTCTGCCATGATGGATTTTTAGTTGACGTTTGCCTAACACGCACACTACTACACGAATTGCCTGTAAGTTTTGTTCGCATCATTTAGCAACGTGTACACAATCAAAAGTCAAAGCGGTCGAACACTAGCGCCTCTGGTGGAACGATCGCGTCGGTCAAATGAAATTCAAATTCATCGTTAAACGCATGTACCATGAGCTTCTCAAGAGTGTTACGTCTGTTTGTCTGTGACAGTACAGTAGTGACGTCTCTACACGGATAGTCGTGTTGCACGATTGCAAAAAAGAAGTAGAGCTCGAGATTTGACGATTGCCGATTACCGGATCTTTTCGTAAAGGAAAGAGTCTTGACTACCTTGGGCACAGAGTATGGGCGCATGCCTGCCACACGATATATCCATGCAAAAAGGTCATTAGCTGATTAAGATCTCAGGTAATAAATGTGGAAGTGCTAAACTAACACTAAGCTGAGAAGCCAGCTTCCTCCCAGTGGGAACGATATGCTAAGAAAAAAGAAGAAGATTCGTCGACAAACACATATATTCAAGACGTGTTTCTACTCGTTTATTTGTCATCATTTCTTGTTATGTTTAGCATTTTGAGCACCAAAACTATTGAAAGGCGTTCAAAAAACTGTATAATAGTTCTTGAAAAAAATCAGGCCCCAAAGGCTTAAATTGGAATATGAGCAAGGCCGTGAAAGAATCTAATTTTTGAGCAAAGTAACAAACCCAGAAAGGTTCTTTTCAGCTATTTTGATTAAAGGAGAGCCTTTTTACATATCGGAACGATTGACAGTCATTAAATACATTGGAATCACTAAATTTCATACAAGTGTTCATTTCGCCCCGATATCTATTCACCATTCTTGCTTTCTACCCAATTTTCTATTTCGCTTTTCTGACATATGATACGATTTATAAATATCTTCATGAATGAATGTAGCACGTCGTACTTACATCAAACCTCGCGTAACAATTTTAAAGGGCCAATGATCAAATTGTAAACAAATCGGGTTTTGATACCATTCGATAGCATCTCCCAACACCCACAAACTATGCAAACATTGTCAACATAATCATAAAACTTACCATTATAAAGTTGATTTTCAAAACAGCCAATAAATGCTTTGGGCCCATTCACAAATTTCATAACGCTGGAGGGGGTGGGTGGGTGTCCTAACGATGTTACGGTCCATATAAAAACCGAATGATAGTCATACAAAAAGCGTTACAAGGGGGTTGGTGGGTGTCCGAAATGGCCAATTTCAGCGTTATGAAATAAATGAATGGGCCCCTTTGTTTCCAAATCATTCATTGGCCCTCGCTCGAAAAGGCCAATGATCGGTTCTCGCTCCATGAAGAGGGCCTACAATCGGAAAATTTCGCAAACTGTCATTGGCCTTAGCATGGTGAGAGGCCAATGACTCTCTCTCGCTCATTCATTGAAAACCGAAAAGGCCTAGCTTTGGGCCAAGGACGCTAATAAAATTCTATTTTGACCAATAAAAAAGGCCCATGCCTTGTTGAAAATCGAAAATGGGCCAAGCATTTAAACTCATAATTTTTTCCACATTTTTGTCAGTTTTCAGAATAAAATCGATTATTAGCGTGTAGTAATAGTAAATCGTCACTCAACTAGCAAGAAATCACTTTGATTGATTTGAATACTGAGAAATACGAATTGAAAATGTGGTGAATAATATTCAAATCGAATTTTCTCAAAGTCAACGATCTGAGGATTGGCCCTTTGAATAGGGTCCTAAAGCCCTGTCCCAATTTTAGCGCCAAACGCTTAAGCTAAGGCCAAAAACACATGTTTACTCATTTTTTTTAATGTTTTTCGTTTGTTTAAGTCCAAAAAAACATATTTATATTTTTTTTTTTTGAGATTTTGTCACACCCCTTGGCTTAAACTCAAATTTTGTGTGTATTTAGTTTTCCGTGTCCCTTCCGAAATGTCAGATAGGAACAACCCCAGTGTAAAAACTAAAACCCCTGTGGTGTTTTTTTCGACTAAGCGAACGTCAAACATGATCAAAAGTGTCAAGGTTCATTTATGGATCCAATTTTTAAATTAAAGTTTAAATATGATTTAGCCGTTTTTTGAGCGGGAAAAATTGCTAAAGTAGTTGCAGTAACATGTTCTTTCGTGTTATCAAATAAAAACAAGATTTCATTACACATTTTAGGACCCTATGGTTACGCGAGAAACTTCAAAGCTAGCCGGGGTAAATTAGTTTCTACGGTCATAAAACGAACATTTGCTTAACGTGTCCATTATGCCCCTTATTCCCCTACAACTCGTTCTGTAAAAACAATAGAAATAATAAACCATAGAAGAATAATGTCGCTGGTATTCCCTTTGTTGTCGCTCCGAAACATGTTGGGTACATAAGTGTCAAACTGAATACATTTTCGCGTTGACATTTATAGCCCCGCCTATCTCCGCCAGCAAAAGATGTTCCGACAGCGACATTCTCCTTCTATGGTTTATTACTTCTATTGTAAAAACCATCATTCTGCAAATTGTTGCGTAAACTCCTACCTATTTCATTGCAATTTTAGAGAAAACTTCGTTATTAACGCAAACAAACCAGAAATATTCTAGACGGTTTTGAAAAACAACCCTGATCAGAAATGGTCACCCTGTACTTGCCTCTCGAGCAGGCAACTGCTCGAATAATCAGATTTTGACGTTTCCCAGTGAAGCCAGGGCCGCATTCAGAAAAAGCATCTGAACTTTCGCCTGTGTGTGCGTGAATTCCCACTCGTTCGTTCCGCTGCTTTCGCTTCGCGACAACAGCCGTGTGGTGCAACTTGCTGTCAGTCAGTCAGTTTCCGACCAACCAACCAGGCAGCAGCTTGTACTGGTACGGGAATCGCCGCGCGTTCGAGAACAAACTTCCCCACGATCGACGACGACAGACAACGACCCCCGAAAGAAACAACGGACAAAAAGAAGACTGTGTAAAACTTTGCCTAGCTGGAAACGAAGTGCGAAACAATCATAATTTTCGGTGTGATTCGTGAGTGCGCGATTTCGAATTCGAGAACAACGAAATTGCAGTGAAGTGGCGTTGGGATTTGTTAGGAATCGGGAAACCAAAAAGTGCGTGAAATTATTCGGTTTAGTTCAGCAGGCGTTCTTCGCGACCAAAAAAACGACCGACGAAAAGTGCGAACGAAAGAAAGGAGACGGGATTGCGTTGGTGTGAGTGTTGCACATAGAAGATGAATGCGTCGTCCCGTCCCGATGGATACCGATCTGAAGAAGTCGTGGATTCTTTGGATTATGAATAATCTATGGTTTCGTGTGTGAAGAAGAGCCGGGATTATCGCTAAAGTGTATTACCGACGTGGGTGGAGTTGCGTTATTTTTACGGTTATATTCAAACGAAACGACATTATTTTTTTTTGTTTTCGGGTGCATGTGCCTCCTGAAGAAGTAAGTATCCGAGTTCGACCGAGGGTGTGAGTGTGTGTGTGCGTGCGTGAATGTGTTCAACGAAGCGAAGAAGGCGACGCACAGTGCGGAAGTTGTGGATACTGGGTGGTCAAAATGTTTGAATGGGTATTTCAAACTTCATTTCTAACGATGT
Organism: Aedes aegypti; assembly: GCF_002204515.2. Taxonomy (NCBI): domain Eukaryota; kingdom Metazoa; phylum Arthropoda; class Insecta; order Diptera; family Culicidae; genus Aedes; species Aedes aegypti. The sequence continues at coordinate 30,502,072 of NC_035107.1, forward strand.
TCATTTCTAATCGGTTAGTTAAACTTTACATTGGGTCCAGGAAATGATTTGAAATGTGACTTGTCGAAAAAGTAGTATTTAAGATTTTGATGAGATCTGAGAACTAACGATATATTAAGTTCTAAAAATCCGAAACTACAAAAACAAGGCTCGCGTCAATTTCAAAATTTTCTGCTCAGATTCCTCAGTGTTTTAGGATTTGTCCGGATGATTTCGCCATAGACTTCTTCAGGAATACTTTTAGAGACTCCTCCAATAAATCTTTTAGGTTTTCCTGTCCCTGATATGCCAGGACAACGTCCAGAAATCGCTCCAGCGATCCTTCAAGGAACGCTGAGAAGAATTCCCCAGACTGCTCCAGAAATCCTTGAACACTCCAATTCTACTACCTACAGTACTTTTCACAGCGATTATCTTGAAAATTTTCCCAAGGACAATCCCAGATTTCTCCTCAGATTCCTTGAAAGGGTTATTCCTGTGATTTAAAAATATTTGTTTTCGGATGTGTTTTTCAGGAAACCTTCCCTCGCCGATTTCTGCAGTTACTCTTCCAGCCTTTTTCAAGCCTTTCCTTCAAGATTTCAATGACTTCTCCCAGAAATTTCTTCTCGGATTGTTCCAATAATGGCTCTACACATTCGAACAGGGATGGAGTTCCTCTAATAATTTGCACAAGCTTACTTTTAGAAATATCTTCTAAAGAAGCACTTATTTGGTTTTGGAAAGTTTCACCATATTTGTATTATGAAACTTACTATTGAAAAAATACGCCATTTTTGAAAATTACGCCTTCTGGAGTTTTGCTCAATCAATTCTACATGTTGTTAGCCATCTAATAGTATTTTTCAATATTTTTTTGAAACAAAAGAACATTACTTAAAAAGCACTTATTTGGTTTTGGAAATTTTCACCATAACTGCATTAGTAAACTTACTATTTAAAAATACGCCATTTTTGAAAATCACGCCTTCTGGAGTTTTGCTCAATTGATTCTAAATATTGTTGGCTATCTCACAGTATTTTTCAGTATTTTTTTAAAACAAAAGAACATTGCTTTAGAAGCACTTATTTGATTTTTGAAAGATTCACCATATCTGCAATATAAAACTTCTTTTTAAAAAAAAATACGCCATTTTTTGAAAATTACGCCTTCTGGAGTTTTGCTCAATTGATTCTACATATTGTTGGCTATCTTATAGTATTTTTCAAAATTTTTTTGAAACAAAAGAACATTTCTTTAGAAGCACTTATTTGATTTTAGAAAGTTTCACCATATCTGCAATATGAAACTTCTTATTAAAAAAAAAAATACGCCTTTTTTGAAAATTACGCCTTCTGGAGTTTTGTTCAATTGATTCTACATATTGTTGGCTATCTTATAGTATTTTTCTATATTTTTTTGAAACAAAAGAACATTACTTAAGAAGCATTAATTCGGTTTTGGAAAGTTTCACCATATCTGCATTATGAAACTTACTATTTAAAAAATACGCCATTTTTGAATATTACGCCTCCTGGAGTTTTGCTGAATTGATTCTAAATATTGTTGGCTATCTTACAGTATTTTTCAATAGTTTTTTTGAAACAAAAGAGCATTGCTTTAGAAGCACTTAATTGATTTTGGAAAGTTTCACCATATCTGCAATATGAAACTTTTTATTAAAAAAAAATACGCCATTTTTAAAAATTACGCCTTTTGGAGTTTTGCTCAATTGATTCTACATATTGTTGGCTATCTCACAGTATTTTTCAATATTTTTTGAAACAAAAGAACATTACTTAAGAAGTACTTATTTGGTTTTGGGAAGTTTCACCATATCTGCAATATGAAACTTACTATTGAAAAAATACGCCATTTTTGAAAATTACGCCATCTGGAGTTTTGCTCAATTGATTCTAAATATTGTTGGCTATCTTACAGTATTTTTCAGTATTTTTTTGAAACAAAAGAACTTTGCTTTAGAAGCACTTATTTTTTTTTCTTATAAACTTGAAAAATTCTCAATTGTATCCTTGTCTTTGATTGAGGACTTATTCACACTTTGGACTTTGGGAATTCTGCTAATTGCCCTTTGGTAATTTTGGGAATTTCTTTTTGAAATTCTGGGAATTTCTTCTAGAAATTCTGGGAATTTCTTTTAGAAATTCTAAGAATTTCTTTTCGGAAATACGGGAAATTTCTCCATGGAAATTCAGAAAATTTCTTCTTGGAAATTCTTGGAATTTTTTTTCTTAAATTCCTGGAATTTCTCTTTGGAAATGCCGGGAATTTCTTTTTTGGTATTCTAGGAATTTTTCTATGGACATTTGGTAATTTGCCTATGGAAATTCTGGAAATTTATTCTTAAAATTTTTAATTTTTTTTTGGAAATTCTGGGAATTCCTCTATTGAAATTCTGGGAATTTTCCAATAGAATTTCTGGAAGTTTCTCTATGAAATTTCTCCATGGAAATTCTGGGAAATTTCTCTTTGGAAAGTCTGTAAGTTTTCTTTTGGAAATTCTGTGAATTTCTACTAGAAATTCTAGTAATTTCTTTTAGAAATTGTAGGAATTTCTTTTAAGAATTTCTGTGATTTTCCCTTTGGAAATGCTGTGAAATTACCCCTGGAAATTCTGTGAATTTCCCTTTAAAAATTGTGTAAATTTCTTTTAGAAATTCTGTGAATTTTCTTTGGGAAATGCTATGAATTTTATTTTGGAAATTCTGTGAAATTCTCTTTGGAAATTCTGTGAATTTCCGTTTGGAAATTTTGGGAATTTCCCCTTGAAATTCTAGAAATATCTAATTGAAAATTTTGGGAATTTCCCTTTTTAAATTTTGTGAATTTCCATTTGGAATTCTGTGAATTCATCTCTAGGAATTCTTGGAAACTCCTTTAGAAATTATTGTAATTTCCTTTTGAAAATTCTTCTTGTAATTCTGGGGATTTCCCTTTGGAAATTCAATGAATTTCCCTTCGGAAATTCTGGGAATATCCCTTTAGGAATTTCCCTTTGGAAATTCTGGGAATATCCCTTTGAACATTTTGGGAATTTCCCTTTGGAAATTCTGGGAATTTCCCTTTGGAAATTCTGGGAATTTCCTTTTGGAAATTCTGGGAATTTCCCTTTGGAAATTCTGGGAATTTCCCTTTGGAAATTCTGGGAATTTCCCTTTGGAAATTCTGGGAATTTCCCTTTGGAAATTCTGGGAATTTCCCTTTGGAAATTCTGGGAATTTCCCTTTGGAAATTCTGGGAATTTCCCTTTGGAAATTCTGGGAATTTCCCTTTGGAAATTCTGGGAATTTCCCTTTGGAAATTCTTGGAATTTCCCTTTGGAAATTCTGGAAATTTCCCTTTGGAAAATCTGGGAATTTCCCTTTGGAAATTCTGGGAATTTCCCTTTGGAAATTCTGGGAATTTCCCTTTGGAAATTCTGGGAATTTCCCTTTGGAAATTCTGGGAATTTCCCTTTGGAAATTCTGGGAATTTCTCTTTGGAAATTCTGGGAATTTCTCTTTGGAAATTCTGTGAATTTCCCTTTGGAAATTCTGTGAATTTCCCTTTGGAAATTCTGGGAAATTCTCTTTGGAAATTCTGGGAATTTCTTTTTGGAAATTCTGGGAATTTCTTTTTGGAAATTCTGGGAATTTTTCTTTGGAAATTCTGGGAAATTCCCTTTGGAAATGCTGGGAATTTCCCTGTGAAAATTCTGGAAACTTCCCTTTGAAAATTCTGGGAAATTCCCTTTGGAAATTTTGTGAATTTCCCTTTCGAAATATTGTGGATTACCATTTGTAAATTCTGTGAATTTCTCTCTTGGAATTCTTGGAAACTCCTTTGGAGAATCTTTTGATTTCATTTTGAAAATTCAGGGAATTTCCCTATGGAAATTATGGGAAATTCTTTTCTGGGAATTTTCCTGTGAAAATTCTGGGAATATGCCTGTGGAAATTCTGAAAATTTCTTCTTGAGATGCTGGGAATTTCCCTTAGGAAAATCTGGGAATATCCCTATGGAAATATTTGGGAATTTCCCTTTGGAAATTCTAGGAATATCCCTTTGGAAACGCTGGGAACTTCCCTTTGAAAATTCTGGGAATTTCCCTTTGGAAATTTTGTGAATTTAACTTTTGAAATATTGTGTATTTCCATTTGTAAATTCTGTGAATTCCTCTCTTGGAATTGGAAATTCCTGTAGAAATTCTTGTTATTTACTTTTGAAAATTCTGGGAATTTCCCTATTGAAATTCTGGGAAATCCTGTTCTGGGAATTTTTCTTTGTAAATTCTGGGAATATGCCTGTGGAAATTCTGGAAATTTCTTCTTGAAATGCTGGGAATTTCCCTTTGGAAATTTTTGGAAATTCTTCACATTAGTATGGTAAGAGGGAAATCCTTTTCTGGGAATTTTCCTGTGAAAATTCTGGGAATATGCCTGTGGAAATTCTGAAAATTTCTTCTTGAGATGCTGGGAATTTCCCCTAGGAAAATCTGGGAATATCCCTATGGAAATATTTGGGAATTTCCCTTTGGAAATTCTGGGAATTTCTCTTTGGAAATTTTGGGAAATTCCCTTCCGAAATATTGTGAATTTCCATTTGTAAATTTTGTGAATTTCTCTCTTGGAATTCTTGGAAACTCCTTTAGAAATTCTTGTGATTTCCTTTTGAAAATTCAAGGAATTTCCCTATGGAAATTATGGGAAATCCTTTTCTGGAAATTTTTCTTTGAAAATTCTGGGAATATGCTTGTGGAAATTCTAGAAATTTCTTTTTGAAATGCTAGGAATTTCCCTTTGGAAAATATGGGAATATCCTTATGGAAATTTTGGGAATTTCTCTCTGAAAATTCTGGGAATTTCCTTGTGAAAATTCTGGAAACTTCCCTTTGAAAATTCTGGGAATTTCCCTTTGGAAATTTTGGGAATTTCCCTTTCGAAATATTGTGAATTTCCATTTGTAAATTTTGTGAATTTCTCTCTTGGAATTCTTGGAAACTCCTTTAGAAACTCTTGTGATTTCCTTTTGAAAATTCAGGGAATTTCCCTATGGAAATTATGGGAAATCCTTTTCTGGAAATTTTCCTTTGAAAATTCTGGGAATATGCTTGTGAAAATTCTGGAAATTTCTTTTTGAAATGCTAGGAATTTCCCTTTGGAAAATATGGGAATATCCCTATGGAAATTTCTCTTTCAGGAATTTTCCAATAAATTCGACCAGACATTCTTCATGAGGTTTCATCAAAAATTTCTGTATGTATTTCATCCCGGAAATATTCCTGCAGTTCTTCCAAACATTCCTCGAGTAATTTCTCATGTAAGATCTTCACAATTTATACAATTGTTTGTTTCAGGTGTCACATCATCAAATACCACAGCAATTATTCTAGTTATTTCTCCAATAGTTCCTTCACGATGTTTTTTAAGGACTTCTTCCTATATTTTGAAATGTATTACTTCAAATAAAAAAAAAACCTTCAGGATATTATCCAGGGATGCGAAGTATTTTTCTCTTTTCAATTATCATCTTAGCAACTTATGAAGAACTCCTCCAAGACATTCTGAAGAATCTAGGAGCTCTTTCATAGATCCTTGCAGGAGTTCATCACGAATGTCCACACAAGTTTCATCAGAAGAAAAACATAATTCTCGCGTAATTTTTCTAAAAGACGTATCTTACATTAAAAGATTTTTCTGCTTTCTCTTTTATCAGTAACTGGGCAACATTAACCTCTTCAGTTGCGTTTTTTTGGTATGAAACGCTAGCCAAAGACATATCCTTTCGAGCTATAGTGAAAAACTTTCCAAAAGCTTTAGTATCGCACTGTTGTAATCGAAAGAGAACTAAAAAGACCTAAATGAACCGGTTTCAGCCTTATAAAGAACCTAAAAATTTCCCAAGATCCCATCAACTAATGCGCAGTCAAAAGTATAGAAACAAGTTGAGTTGAAGTCAGATTTATACCAATAAGTTGATCGAAAGCCGACGATAAAGAAAGATGGCATTATTTTTATCCCATTTGACCCAGTGATTCGCCTGAATAATTGCGGACCGGTGGGCATTTTCAAAACATCCAATGGTCTTCGAAAAACCGCAAACGAAGAAAATCCGTCAAAAATATTCGAAATGGCAGCATTATGAACCTTTATCCAATTTCCAGATTCTCACAGAAACTTCTTCAGTAGGTTCTTCTGGTTTCTTCAAAATTGCTAGACAATTCACTAGACGCATCGCTGAAAAAAATACCTGAATTTCCTAAGAAAACTCAAATAATCCTAGAAGGAATCTCCGGAGTGTTTTTGAGGATAGTCTTAGAAAACCTAGCTAAATCACTGAATGAGACCCTGAAGGACTTAGGACTTTCTTGATAAACATCGGAAATAAAAATTTTTCTAGGAAATCCTGTATTCTGAAGTTATTTTGTATTCTAGGCTTATCCTAGGTAAAATGAACTCTTGAAGAAAACTACAGTATAATACTTGCCGCAAGTAAAAAAAAAATCCTTTGAAATATTCTTAGTGAAAGGTCTCATCGGATTCTCTGATAAATTGGTATAAAAAGTCTTGTCTCTTGATTGCGTTAGTCGATTTTTTTTTTTGTTTTCTTGATTCCTGTTTGATCTATTTTTGGTTCTCATCTGATATCTTTTTGGTGCCTGTTCGGTATCCTTTGTGAGGCATGAAGTCTGTAAAGTTCTTATTTTTATGACACTTAGTCGCTACCAGCCTCTGATGTGATGTGTTTGAAATGTGCTTTGTAATAAGTCGGAAGTTTCTATTAAAACCGGTAGTTACGAATGAGTTCTCTGCTCGACGTTGTTCCATAAGACTTCAACAGTAATCGTCAGTTTGATGGCTTGTCGATTCCTTCAGCAATCCTAACCAGACAACCTTTAAATTGCTTATGGATATTGAACAAGCTCTTACTGATTCCTATCTCTGATAAGATTTTCTAGAGATTCATGTAAGTTCTTCCCTATGGATTGCTAATAAGATTTTCAGCGATTATAACAAATTTATTATGAAAACTTCAGCGTATTGCTTTAGAATCACGTTGATTTTTTTTTCTGAAATCCTATACAAATCCTGAGATCATTGGCAAAGCATTTTGTAGTTTGCATAGATTTTTTGGCAAGCCTTCAGTAAGGATGCTAACAAATTTGCTAGGTTTGTTACACGAAAAATATGAAATTCCGTCGTAAACTGAGAATCAGTTTAGAAATCCGAAATCAGCAAAATATCTCGCAAATATTTAGAAGAAAAACGTCTTTCAAGAATCACGCAAAGTGTCCTCTGTGAGTGTGATATAGTTCACTAGAATACAGAGCTGAGAAGCAGACTCTGCGCATAATGTTGCCGAGTTTCAGACAGTTCGTCCGAGAAAACCAACCCATGCAAAAGTGAATGGAGATGCTTAAGAAATTCTTCAACCTGGATGTTATGGATTCAATTTTTACGTGTGGTCGTCTGTTAGTAGGATTTATCGATCGCGTTCAAATCCATGATTTCATCCTGGTGGATAATTTGAAAATTTTCCATGTTGTATATTTTTGAAGATTCCGATGAGTTCCCATAAGAATTCCTTCGGAATTGCTACAAAAAAACTCTGAATTTCTCTAGCAGCTTTCATTGGAACTGCTTGAATAAACTTAGTATTTTTTTTAGGAACTCTGAAAGGAATTTGGAAAGCTTTCTCAAACTTTGAATGATTTTCTGGATCAATGTCTTGGTGAACTTTAGGATGATTTTGCAGATAAGCTTTTGAAAAATATTTTATATGCAGTTTTTTAACCACCGCTTAAGCCACAAACCTAGTTTTACGAAAGTAAGTAATTCAAAGGATACTTTGAGGAATAACTGGTAGAAGCTCGCTTATATTTTAAAAAGGATTTTCTAATATAGCTTTCCCTGCTCAAGGGATAATTTTTCCTTAAATACTTCACAGAAATCTTTAAAGAATTCATCTTAATATTTGAAAACGGGAAGTTCCATTACAATTCCATGAGCTCCAGCAATTTCTTGAAACAAATTTTGTCAGAACTGCTGAAGAAACTTGCCGAGAAAGCTTGTCTTTTTTAGAAGTTCTGTAGCACAGCTCTATGCGATCTTCTTTTGGAATTACTGAAGTTGTTCAAAGATTCATAGATATATTCATGAAAAGATGTCGTTGGTTACCAGTACTCAATGTTGGAAGATGTTGTATAAAAAATAAGTGCAGAAATAGCTGTAGAACTTCAATCATATGCTTCTAAAGCAGCGTCAGAGGAAATTCTGGACATTTTTTGAAACTGACAGGTATTCAGAATTCGTTATAATTTGATTTCGGAACACGATTAAAGCAAACGATTTAATCACGAAACGGAGTGTTGACCACTTAGTTCACCCATATATTATCCCACTATGCGTCAATTCGGAAAATTTGTTTTCCTTCGATCGGATTGTGCCTTACCGTAGCCCAAATTTGTTGACACATCTGCTCGAACGTGCGAACACCCCGATAAAAAAAAACAGCATCCTAACTCATAACACTTCTTTTGTTCTTTCTTTGCAGCTCGACGATGGGAAAGTGTGTAAAATTACGGAAAAATCCAAAATAGAAGTACAGATACGGATGATGTGATCACCGAGACGACGACGAAGAAAATCTTCCATCGAGACGCGAGAGACAACGGGGCGCAAAACCGTGTTGAAAGTGTGAGTGTTTGTGTTGGCCGCCCCGCGTGAACGACAGTGGCCATCAGAAGGAAGAATCCCAGTAAAAGGCCACTGCTTCTTGTGTTTCACCGTCTTCATCAACAGTAGCAGCAGTAGCAGCACGGCCAGTGAAATTTTCATTTTCCGTAAAACCGCCAGTTTCCACACTTATAGTTTTTGGTTGGCGCGGGCGCGAGTAGTGGCTATTTTTGGTTCCAAGGAAAATTTCCGTGTTTCGTGTGCGAAATTTGCGCCCGTTTTTCCATCGTTCAAGGTGAACGGCAAGAAGGAAGGAAGTTAGGTGGAAGTGCTCTGTGCAAAACTGTCCGCGTTTAGTGCTCGCTCTGCGGAGAAGAATACGTTGCTAGATTTTGCCGAGTGTTGTGTGTGATCAAAACATAAAAACAAAGAAGAAAACGACGACGACAACGACGGTGATCTTCGTTTTGGTTGCGGCATACAAGTAGACACTACTACCAGCGAAGGAAGCTCAGCCAGTCAGTCAGCGCAGCTCAGCCTCAACAACATTGGGAAAGGTGTGCTTCTTGCTTTGGGCTGTTGTAGCGAAGACCAGAGCTGAGAAAGCCTCTGAAGATATACAGAAAAAAAGCGAAACGCGTTCGTTCAAAAGTTCGATCTTCCCCAGCTCAGGACGGTGGCCCAAGAAGAGCCCCACTGGCTGCTAGAATAGTTTCGTTGAAGCTAGCAGGAAAAGCGGGGAAAAGACAGCGAGGCGCGAGGGTGACTGGGAGCCGGTTGGAAGAAAGAGCCAGTCAGGAAATAACAATTTAATTGTTCTCAACTCGATTCCGAACGCAATTGGGATTGGGTTGATGGGTCTACTACAGCTGTGAGTGGGTCTTCTCTACACACGCCAAAGGCCCAGCAACGAAGGGGAGAGGCGAACGTCGATTGGAATTTCTGTTTGTGGACTGTCCGGCTCGAATCGATTTTTGTGTGGTGCGTTGCCGATTGCTGGTTCAGGAACGATAACGATTCAAGGTAGGTGTTTGTTTCGCTCTGCGGGAAGTTCCCGCGGCGAAAATTATGATTTGATTTAGTTTGGCGTGGCGAAAAATAACGGATTCATATAGTTTAAGTAGTTTGTAAATTTGTGAAGGATGCATTGGGCGGATAATCGCTCCTAGGGTACCCTGTTGGAAAAGATGTTAGTTTACGTTATGAGTTGAATTTTTCTTCAGGATATTTAAGAATGTATGTGAGGAAACTTTCTTAATGTTGTTATACAACTTCCTTAAGAGAGTTTAGGGAGCATTCTTCAGGAGATTGAGGAAATCATTGAGTAGGAGGATACACTTCCGTTAGGAAGTTGGGTATACTTCCTCCGGGAAGATGGGCAGACTTCCTTCGGGAAGATGGGAAACCTTCCTTCAGAAAGTTGGGTATACTTCCTTTGGGAAATTTTTCTTAGCGACGTTAGGCAAATTTTAAGTGGAACCAGCAAACTTCGGAAAGGAAGTTAAACTGGAATGTTTTGGACATTGTCTTCAGAAAATTGAGTAAACTTTCTAGTAGAGGAAGCTTTGCTGAAAAGAAAATTTACAGCAGCAATCTTGGATAAACTCTTTTCAAGCTGGGGAAAAACTCCTTCGAGATATGAAATGTTGAGAAAGTTGAAATAATTTTCATCAAACATTTCAAGAATGTTTCATCAAGAAGTTGAGCGTTTCTTCAGAAAGTGTAGAGAATTTTCTTCATAATGCAGAGGAAAATTTCTTCGACTAATAGAGGATTTTTTCTACAAAAAACATACGTACCTCTCCCAAAGACGATAGAGAAATCTTCAAGAATTTGAGATTTATTTTAAAGGCGGTTGAGAGAATTCTATTCAAGAATAAGTGATTTTTTTTCAAAAAAGTTTAGGAACCCTTTTCGAAAGCTAAAGAATTTTGTATTCCATAATCTGAACCAATTTTCGTCAAAATTCAATTTAATTTCTACAAAGAAGAAAATTAAAAAGTTAGGAAAATGTGGTTCGGTGTGTTCGAAAATTTTCACAAACCTTTGTATGATAGGTGCCTAGCATCCTTCAGCTGATAATGCGGAATTGCTTTTTAATATCGACCGAAAATCTACAATCTAAATCATTGAATGTATCCGAGACCGTGTTTTTATCGAGTTTCAACAAACAGTTATCGAGCTATATCTGCAGCATGCTGGATTCAATTGTTTACCAAATTCGATTTCCAAATTTTCGCGGAAAACATCTTCCGTGGATTCAAAGAATCCTAAGCTGAAAAAAAACAAGAACGTTGCTTTGGAAAATCGACGAAACTTCTTTTTCAGAAGCTCAGTAGGCTTTCAGAAAGTTAACCTCGTCGCATCACACTGAAAACTTTCTTCATAAACGTTAGGAAATAATCTTCTGGAAATCGTACCACTTGAGCCGCCCTTGTTCGAGCTGCCTCCAAGAACCTAAAAGAGCACCCTTCAGAAAGAAGCTGAGGAAGCTTCCTTCAAGAAAATAGGATCAGTGGAAGCTGAAAGAGCATCCTCCAGGATACTGTCAAAGCTTTCCCTAAAAGGCTGGAAAAATTTCCTTTAGGAAACTCTGAAAGCTCTTTCAGAATTTGTAAAAGCTTCAACATATTTTTCCATGAAGCTGCAAAAACTTCCTCAGGATGCTCGAAGAACATCTTTCAGAAAGTTGGAATAGCTTTCTCCAAAAAGCTGGTTTCCTTCAAGAAGCTGGAAGCGCTCTCTCCAGGTAGCCGGATTAGTTTCCTTGTGAAAGCTCCAGAATGTTGGAAGAGCTTCCTCTAAGAGGATGTAAGTGCTTCCTTCAGTAAGCTGGAAGAGTTTCCTCCAGGAAACTGTAAGAGGTTCATCCAGAAAGCTGCAAGAGCTTCCTCCAGGAAGCTGTATGAACTTCCTCTAAGAAGCTGTAAGTGCTTCCTTCAGGAAGCTGGAAGAACATACTCCAGAAAGTTGTCAAAGCTTCCTCCAGGAAGCTGGAAGAGCTGTAAGAGCTTTCGCCAGGAAGCTGTTAGAGTCGGGGCTGGAACCTGGAAAAACATCCCCCAGAAAGTTGGAAGAGTTTCCTACAGGAAGCTGTAAGAGCCTCCTCCAGGAAGCTGAAAAAAACTTACTTCAGGAAACTGTAAGAGCTTCCTCTAAGAGAATGTAAAAGCTTTCTTCAGAAAGTTGGAAGAGTTTCCTTCAGAAAACTGGAAGAGCTTTCTCCAGGAAGCTGTAAAAGCTGGAGCTGGAACCTGGAAAAACATCCCCTAGAAAGTTGCAAGAGTTTCCTCCAGGAAGCTGTAAGAACTTCCCCCAGAAAGGTGCAAGAGCTTCCTCCAGGAAGCTGTATGAACTTCCTCTAAGAAGCTGTAAAAGCTTCCTCCAGGCAGCTGGAAGAACATTCTCCAGACAGTTGGAAGAGCTTCCTCCAAAAAGTTGCAAGAGCTTCCCCAAGGAAGCTGTAAGTGCTTCCTTCAGTAAGTTGGAAGAGTTTCCTCCAAAAAGCTCGAAGAGCTTCCTCCAAAAAGCTGTAAGTGCTTTCTCCAGAGAGCTGTAAGACCTTCCTTCAGGAAGCTGGAAGAACATCTTCCAGAAAGTTGGATGTGCTTCCTTCAGGGAGCTGGTAGATCTACACTAGGATGTTGAGAAAGCTTTCTAGAAAAATGTTATCTTTCGAAGCACGTTATTTTTTTCTGAAAGGTTGTAATGCTTCCGCGAGGAAGCTGCATCACTGTAATGCAATTTTATCATAAATTTTAAAACTTATAGAGAAGAATTCTAGTTTAATAAAAAAAAAACTCTGGCCACGTCCATGCCAAGAAAAAAAAATTACAATAATACACAAAAAAGTAACAGTTTGCTAATAACTTCAAATAAATAAAACATGTCTCGCTCACTTTGACTCAAATTAGGTATTTGAAAACAGTAAAGAACCCCAAATATAGACATTCGTTCATGTTTAAAGCTCTGTCGAACGACGAATGAGTCGTTCGGTGGCCATGCCACTAAATGACCTTTCAATGCAACAAAAAAAGCTCATACAAAGAGCCAATTAGCTCGGCTTTTAACTCCAGTGACAGCCACTTAGGCCAAACACTAATCATCAATTAGCTTGCAATCGCGAAACGTCACGTCGACATCGATTTAGCACCTGACATCAATGATTGAAATTATCACCTCTCCAAACTCTTGGTCGCCATCCATCTGATGTCAACCGAATTTCCTCTTGTTTACACCATCAACCTCTTCTTCTTCTCAGCCAATCGTTGCAACAAACTAAGTGGCAATTAGCACAACGCCAAGCGCTCCAAGCATCTTTGGGTCCCAGCAAAGTTCAAACGGTGGGTCCCATTTCTCAGGCCGGCCCGAGGAAACCTTTGGCCTTCAACGGCCGCCCCACATCTTTCTTCGTTCCATTATTATCGCTCTGGAAAAAAGACGGAACGAAGACGCCGGAAAGTCATTCACAGCATCCGAAAAACTTTGTTCCACCTTTTTATCGGTCGCATTTAGTACCGAGGTCGTGCCGCCCTAACCTAGATTCCCTTCGCTTGAGAATGGGAGATAGGGTGTCCCAGTTTAAAAAATCAGTTTCGAAAAGTCAAGGTGCTCAACCTAAGAATGAAAAATATGCCTACTTTTTTGTAGAACATGTGAACTTTCTAAAAGAATCCGCTAGGTTCCGCCAGATCGATGCATGAAATCATTGATCAAATTGTAATATGTTGACACCAAATACAATAAACAAGGTCTTTTGATTCCGTTGCATGCTTCTGTAGAGCGAGCAATGCAATCAAGATCAATCGTGTTCAGTCGAGGATGAATTACCAATTGGTGAGCTCGTTTCATGCTTATGATAACACATGTTAAGTTTATTTAATTTCCAAGCAAACTATGGATGGTTCCTCACTACAAGTGTCGATACAAACCTAGAGGCATCGCGTAAGGAATTTGATTACTTGTGCACTGATTCACACAAATGCTATAAATAAGCATATTTTTTTATTCTACGATTGAGCACCTTGACTTTTCACACATCGATTTTTCTGGGACACCCTAATTGGAGGGCTCATCCGAGGGCTAAGCAAAAACCAACCCATTATTTTTCAAGAAATCGTCGTCCCAAGTCGGATGACTTTGCTCTCCAAAGGGAACGAACCATCCAGAGAAAAAAAAAATCGTCCAATTACCGAAATTAGTATGAACTATAAACTCAATCAATGAGTGCCGCGCGCACGCGGCTCTCGCAGTTTGTTTCGTCTTTCCCGCATTAGTGGGTCACCTTAAAGATTCGTTTGGGACTATTTGATGGTCTCTTTCTACCGATCGGCTGGCTTGACTATCCGAGACTCCGAGACCGACCGTGTGTGTGAGTGTGTAATTCTTTCTTTCGGAGTTTTTTTTTTTTCGTGCGGTTCTCTTCCATCCCTAAGGTTGCAATTATCTTGCGGTCTAGGCAGCGATGCTGATCGTGATGATGATGACCACCACAATGAGTGGGGAAATCGGGGTCGTAGAAATGATAAAAAATGACCAAGATCTGGGTTGGATGGCGCACGCATCGGTTTCGCATGATGATTTGTTATTTTTTTTTTCTTCCGAAGGGAGTTTGAAATGATCCCATGGGTTTGGATTGAAGTGATCGCATGGAAGCGTCTAGCTTTGGCCGGGAGACATATCTTTTTGTTTGATCAACGAGTCAGAAATGCCGTCTTTGGTTCTTTGTTTGGTCTCGTGGAAAAATATATCTCAAATGTTTTCAATGACCTCGTTTTGAACACAGTTTAAAGTAATGATTCCCCCCTGGGGGTAAAATTACCCCCAGGGGTAATTTCCTCATAACAGAGGGGTCATTAGGCATAGCAAAGCTACCTCATTTCAAAGCACAAGTCTTTAACCCAATCTCAGATATTTGTTCTGTGAAATTTTGTTGAGAAGTTTTAAACGATAAATTATTTGAAGAAATAGTTTTTTAATCGCTCAAAGTCATGAAATCATGAGAAATATAAATCATAATACGTATGAATTCTCTTTTTAATTCTATCAGCATTTGAACTTTTCGATTTGAAATCAACCTTTCGATGGTACAAAACACCTTCGAAAGTTACATTTCTAATCGGAAATAGTGGGCCTGGAATGCACGAATTAGACCTAGGCGTAAAATTACCCCCAAGGGGTATTTAATACTGAAACGGGATTTAGTGCTTCTGAGAAACAGATATAGAATATTTTTAGATCTTTGTTACAACTTCTTAGTTTCTTGAATGGCCCAGAAATAAAAATAACCTCAAATGAGAGTGATCTATCGTGCTTGAGCCTATTTCTAAAACATGACTTAGAGCCTAGTAAGTGGAGGCTTAGAGTACTATAAATCCTGAGGGATATTTCATTCTCAATGTCACGGAATCCAAAGATAGTCGTCACAATTGCCGACTTGTGCCCCTATTCACGTTTTCAAAGGCACTAAACTGGAAAAATAGTTCCTATTTTAAGCTTTTTGCTAGTTCACAAAGCCAAAAAAAAAATTACTGTTGTTGGATGCTTTCTTGAGATTTGTGCCTTTGAAGTTCTAGTGCAATCTCAGAAGTTGATTCCAAGCTGTTTCACCTTGAGGTGAAGATGAATCTAAGCCAAAATTCAAATGTTCAAGAGCACAAATCTGGAGAACCGAACATCCGTTTGAGCGGAAAACTTAATCGATTGGTCACTTGCTGGTGGTGACTAAACGATTAAGTTTTCAGCTCAAACGCATGTTCGGTTCTCCAGATTTGTGCTCTTGAAAATTTGAGTTTTGGCTTCAATTTATCTTCACCTTAAACGAATCGAATTGGAAACATAGAAACCGCTACAGTAAGACAATGTAGACAATTTTGAATCCATTTTTCAGTTTATCAATGATGCTTTTGAGAAACAGATAAAACATACATTTGGCTAGTCTGCTATGAAACTACCCCTAAAGAATTTGCTACAGAAATTTCTCTAGTGATTCCGTCAGCAATTCTTACAGTGATTTGTCCATAAGTTGCTCTAGCGATTTCTCTATGAATTCGAAAAAAATATCTTCGGGAATTTGCGGCAGGACAGCCTTAAGCTGTCCAACTTTGATACCTACAGTAATTTCCCCAGGATTATACCGAAAATCCTACTAGGATTTGCATCCGAAATTTCTACTGGGGTTGTTTAGTATTTCTTCCACTGATTTCTCAAGGTGATCTTCCAAGAATTTTCCTAGAACTTCCAAAGATTTTTTTTTAAGACACTGACACGTTAATGCTTCCAGTGGGCATTTTGCCCTTTGAAGGAAGCACCACACTAGACAACGGACTAGCATGCAACGCCCAGTGGCACAGTCGGAAAACATTCCTCACGAAAAGTTTTCCACAGCCTGCAGCGGGAATCGAACCCACACTCCTAAGCACGATGCGGCTAAATGCCTGGTGACACTAACCGCGCGGCTACGAAGCCCACAGATTTATTCTAAGAATTTCGAAGAAATCAAATCTTATCAGATTCTCTGCGCTGTTTTTAACAGCCATTACCACAAGGCTCACATAAAAAACGCTTCAAAAAATCCTTCTAGCTTTATTTCAGGAAATCTATATGAAACTCTTCCATGAATTTATGTATAGATTCCTTAAAGGAATCCTACAAATGATCTCTCCTGATTTTTACAGGAATTTTTCAAAGTACTTTGCAAAAAATTGGTTCAGGGGTAGCTTATAAAGTCCATCCTAGAATTTGCTCCACGGATCCTGTAGTCTTTGGTTTCTTCATAAGTTCATTTATTCCTGCGATTATTACTCTGATATCTGCTGATGATATGATATCTTCTATGTTTTTTAAGGAATTTCTCCAGAAAATCCAACTAACCAGTATTTTGTAACTTTTTCAATAACTAGCTAGCCACGTTCCAATGGAATTTGAAAGCTAAGAATTTTGTATGACTTTTCTAAGATCCATAATGTATGTATATGTTCGAATTAAAAATGGCAACATCAGCAAAGATATTACTTTATTACTCTGAGAACACAGAACATAAGTGGCGATGTTGTGTCAAAAGGTGGAGGATAAAAGTTTTATTTTTTTCTGAGATTTCCTGACATCGACATGTGATTGGCACCATAATCGCCTGGATTTATGCTCCAACCATACTCCATCGAGCATATTGTATTCGATGCTGTTGTAGTGTTTCTTCAGTTTTGAAACACTTCAAAAGTTCCAAAACATCCCACGAATGTTTTTCACCAAAATTTCCGTATGTTCTACTGCATAATCTTAAACATAAAATCCCGGAGTTGTCATTCTGTGAGTGACGCTCTGAAATGTTTTACATTAAAAGAAACATTTTGATAGCTTTTCTCGGGAACACTACAAAAGTATTATATGCTTCAAGACGGAATACTACAACAGCAATTAGATAGTGTAGCAATATAGTGTACATTTCAGCGATTTTGCAGTCCTCATCGAACGACGGCTTCAGTGTGACGTAGCTTCAAGCACAGGGAAGTCGAGAACAGAGTTGATGTACCAATTATGGCCAAAGTGGTGTTATGACCAATTATGACACGTGATAATTTTAATGTTTTCACATTTCGAAAGGTTTTGTGTGTTTTAACAGTAAGTTAATGGATATCTCTTGATGTTAAAGCATTCGAAACGATTTAAAATGTGAAAGTTATTGAATTTTTACGTATGGCCAAAAAGGGAATTACCATGGCCATAACTGGTACACATCTTCCTATTACCAGAACGAAATATACTGACTTACCGGGAAGTGATTAGGTCATACATAGTTTTGCGCTTCCCAATTTCGTTAGAACGTCTGCCACGTTGGGTAAGCTAGTACATTCAAAATGTTTGTATTCGAATGTAAAATGACAACTTAAGCAATGAAATTTCTTTGTTAATAACTGTGAAATTGCTCTGCACAAAACATTACTGGAGATGTAATGTCAGGAAATAGTTGATAATTGTAACAACGGCTACGAAATCGCATAAATTAATGCTCCTACCATACTGCATTGATCATGTTGATCATGTTTAATGCTGTTGTAAGATTCTAATTTAAAATGATTACGACATTGACGACATTGGAGGGGCCCAGATAGCCGTAGCGGTAAACGCGCAGCTATTCAGCAAGACCAAGCTGAGGGTCGTGGGTTCGAATCCCACCGGTCGAGGATCTTTTCGGGTTGGAAATTTTCTCGACTTCCCAGGGCATAGAGTATCTTCGTACCTGCCACACGATATACACATGCAAAAATGGTCATTGGCATAGTAAGCTCTCAGTTAATAACTGTGGAAGTGCTCATAAGAACCCTAAGCTGAGAAGCAGGCTCTGTCCCAGTGGGGACGTAAAGCCAGGAAGAAGAAGAACGACATTGACGCTGTTGTAGTGTTTCTTCTGAACATTTCAAAAGTTCCAGGAAGAATTTGAGAGAAGAATGTTATCGAAAATTCTTCTGCATAGCTGTTGTAATATTCTATCAATTAAATAAACTATTGCAGTGCTCCAAATGTTCTATTGTTATGCTCAAAGAAGCATTCCAAAGCGTTGTTGATAGACAAACAACTGTGGAATTTTATGTAGATGATTATGCCATAAATTTATCTAGAGAGTCTCCCAAAATCTTCTTAGGGTCCCAGAAGTTTCTTCAGAGATCTTTGCAAGTGTTCTCTGTAAAAACAATCTGAAGAATTTCTATCTAATTTCCCTGCAAAATCCTTGAATAAATTAATTAAAGTTTGGTAAAATTTCTGGAACAATGTTTGGAAAAATGGAACTTATTAAGCTATCCTTAAAAGATCATGCAAATTTGTCTTTAGAAAGAAATTTTGATGGAGTTCTTAAAGAAATCCGTGCAAAATCCCAGGTGAAATCTCTAGAATTGGAGATATCATTAGTTGAAGGCTTTCTCTGCGAAGCTCGGGTGCTTCTCAGAAGAAACTTGGAAGTTTCTCAACAGAAGCTCGAAAGCATCTTAGTTAAAAGCTCGGAAACTTCTAACACCGAAGCTTGGACGCTTCCCAGTAGAAACTTGGAAGTTGCTTTGTAAAATCTCAGAAGCTTACAGTCAGTCAGAAGCTCAGAAACTTCGCTTTCTGAACCACAGAAGCTGCTCAGTCAGAAACTGAAGAGTTTCTCAGTAGTCGCTTGGAATCTTCTCAGACAGAAGTGCGAAAGTTTTTCAGTTAGATGCTTAGAAGCTTCTCAGTCAGAAGCTGAGAAGCATCTCATTCAGAAGTTCGTACGTTTCTACTTCAGAAGCTCGGAAGTTGCTTAATAAGAAGCTTGCTAGATTCTCAGTATGAAGCTTGAAAGCTTCTCAACAGAAAGTTTCTTTGTAAAAGTTCAAGAGCTTCTCAGTCAGGAGCTCGGTATCTTCTCAGTAAGAAGATTGGAAGCTTCTCAGTATGAAGCTCGGAAGCTTTTCAACAGAAGCTTGGAGGTTTCTTTGTAAGAGCTCAGAAGTTTCTCAACATAAGCTTAAAAACTCAGTCAGAAGCTTCTTAGTGAGAAGTTTTAGAAGCTTCTCAGTCAGAAGCTCAGAAGCTTCTCAATCAGTAGCTCGTAAGTTTCTCAGCCAGAAGCTCGATAGCTTCTCAGTATGAAGCTTGGAAGCTTTTCAGAGGAAACTTGAAATTTTCTTGGAAAAAGCTTCTCACTCATATGCTCTGAAGCTCCTCAGTAAGAAACTCAGGAGATTCTCAGTCAGAAACTCAGAAGCTTATCAGTTGCAGGCTCAGTCAGAAGCTGAAGAGTTTTACAGTAGTCGCTTGGAAGCTTCTCCGACAGAAGCTCGAAAGTTTTTCAGTTAGAAACACAGAAGCATAATTTTCCCAACATAAGCTTAAACACATCTCAGCAGAAGTTTAAAAGCTTCTCAGTAAGAAGCTTTAGAAGCATCTCAGTCAGAAGCTCAGGAGCTTGTCAGTTTCTCAATCAGAAGCTCGGAAGCTTCCCAGTAAGAAGCTTAAAAGCTTGTCTGTATGAAGCTTTTCAGAGAAAACTTAGAAGCTTAGAATTAAGCTTAAAATCTTTAAGCTTTTTGCTCAGAAGCTTCTTAGTAAGAAACTCAGAAGATTCTCAGTCAGGAGCTCAGAAGCTGAAGAGTTTACCAGTAGTTCCTCGGAAGCTTCTCCGATAGAATCTCGAAAGTTTTTCAATTAGAAACACAGAAGCATCTCAGTCAGAAGCTCGTAAGTGTCTCAGTCAGAGCTTGGACGCATCTCAGAAATATGTTTCATTGTAAAAGCTCAGAAGTTTCTCAGCAAAAGCATAAAAGCTTCTCAGTAACAAGCCTCAGAAGATTTTCAGTCAAAAGCTCAGAAGAAGCTTAACAGCTTAGTTTAGAAGCTTCTCAGTGAGAAGCTTTAGAAGCTTCTCAGTTAGAAGCCTTAGAAGCTTCTCAGGAAAAAGCTCTAGAAGCTTTAGAAACTTCTCAGTAAGAAACTTTGGAAGCTTCTCAATAAGAAGCTTTATAAGCTTCTTAGTAAGAAGCTTTAAAAGCTTCTCAGTAAGAAGCATTGGAATCTTGTCAGTGAGGAGCTTTAAAAGCTTCTTAGTAAGCAGCATTAGAGGATTCTCTTTTTGATACTCAGAAGCTTCAAAAAGAGATGCTCAGAAGCTTTTTTTTAGTTTATCAGTTGTAAGCTCAGAAGCTGCTCAGTCAAAAGCTCAAGAGTTTCTCAATAGTCGCTCGGAAGGTTGTCAGACAGGAGCTCGAAAGTTTTTCATTTAGCAGCTAAGAAGCATCTCAATTAGAAGCTCGTAAGTTTCTCAAGCAGAAGTTCGTAAGTGTATCGTCAGTCAGAAGCTTGTGAGCTTCTTAGTCAGATAACTCAGTCAAAAGCTCGGAATCTTCTCAATATAAGCTTGAATGCTTCTCAGCAGAAGCTTGGAAGTTTCTTTGTAAAAGCTCAGAAGCTTAAAAGCTTCTCAGTCAGAAGCTCGTAAGCCAATCATTCAGAAGATTGGAACATTCTTAGTCTGAAGCTCTGAATTGGGTAATAACTTCTTAAAACTGTGCCACAAATCATCACAATACCTACAATGATTCGTAAGAAAATCAATCTCCCTCGTTTCCATTGCTACAACAAAGAAAAGGCAATCAATCACTTTCCTTCGAAACGTCCTTCGACGATGAATAAACCCTTCTATAACTGACTGATCCTCCCGAAACTACCACAACCATTCCTCGTATCATCCATCAATGGTTTCGCCCCCATTCCAGAAGAAATATCCGTTCAATCGCGTTCATTGCCCGAATCATTGTCGTCGAACCAATTGAAATTATTAACACGTTTCAGTCCAGCCCAAACCAAGATTGACAGCTTGTTGGCGCCCTCGATCGCACTCATGGTTGGTTGCTATTTCGCGTTGATAAACAACGAAAAGTTGCGAGCTCGCGCGATTTCGAAGAAGAAGGATGATTGGCTGGAACCGCCTTTCGACTTCTTTTATTTGGTCGAATGTCGTTTTTTTTGCTGCCTCTCTGCAATCAATGTTTGTCTGTTTTCATAATTTAAAACACAAACAGAAAAAAGGTGGAACGGTGGAAGTTGATTGTCCTTTTGGCGAAGCCAATCGAAACTTGTCGGATCGAAGCCTACAATGTTGAAAGTGGAACAGCTTTCCTCGCTTCAACGCTCGAGTAGTTAGATTCGGCTTTGGCTTCTTTCGATGACATTCATCGCGGTGGTGCATTCTGGGTCACCACATCGCGTTCTCCCGCTTTCGTTTTTGCGCGTCTTTTGTCCGGCTGGCTACTCCGGAAAAGGAATTGCTGTTCGCCAAATTCCTCCGGCTCGGTCAAAGCATATTGGACGCGCGCAGAGAGACCCGGATCGGATCGATCGGTTGCGTTGTGTGACACTTTTTGCTGGATGTTTGCCAGCTTCTTCCTTTTTGGGTGTGCACTGGTTTTTTTAGTGTTGGTAGCCGACGAAAAAGTAGGCAGAAACTGAGAAAATGTAATTCAAATTGTTAAAAAACTGTTGTAGACGTAAGATATTACAACCTTCATGGTACTTACCATTACCATTATGGTAATACGGTCTATTACTAACTTCATCAATATAAAAACGATGACGATAGAAGTGTTGCAATTTACAATATATTCATTAAATTTCTATTTAATATACGGTTCTTACAGTTACTACCAACTTTATTATGGTTATAACGATTGATTACCATAAGACTAATGGTAATATCGTTTTCAGAAACATTCAACCAAAAGTATCAATGTAGTTATGCAATTCATATTTGTTACCGTGAACTACCATATCACATATGGTTATCATTGCCGCTATTTGAGTAATCGCTCAAAAGTTAATCATTTCCAATCGTTTCAAGACCATTTCAGCACAGTATTTTTTTATTCGGGCATCCCGCTCGTCATCTGCTTCCAAACTAGGCTACCGAGCATCGGGCACACTGACAAACTGGCGCGGGAAATGTCACCGTCGCTCGTCTGATTGGGTCGAACCATTTTTTTTGCCTTCTTATTTTTCCCACATTGTTGGTCTCGTTTCTCTGTTTATTTTCTCGACGACGACGACATTGGCTTCGTTGTCCAGTCGCTCAGTAGAGTCGACGTGAGCTTCGGTTTTGCACTGTGGGATCTTTGGTGGAGACTCGGATCGGTGGTTTTCCTTTTCAATTTTTTGCACGATGGGGGACGGAGTTCTTTTTTCGGAAGTGTGACAGCTTCTGATTTGTGGTCAGGGCTCGAAGCTTTTGTTTAAAATTTATTCACGAAAAAGGAGAATGTGACAGGTTAGCTGACATCGGCACGTTGTTGGCAGCATAATGCGCGTACAAATTGGCTGGTTCAGAATGGGAGGAACGAAAATAAACTGACGTTTTTGGTTTGGATAGAGCGAAGACAATTTTTTTTATTGTGTTGTACAGACTGCACTGTACTTACCTTTAAGATTTATGGTTCAGTATATTTTTTCACCCATTTTCAAAATTATCCACGTTAGAAAGGATTACTATAATTTTACCAGCTAACAAGCAATTATTACCGTGTATGAGTAACCTGTGGAAATACGAGACAATGAGTCAAAAAGGTGAGCCAACTCATCCATGATTTTTTGACTGCTGAGTTGCGTGATTGACAACTCACGCATGAAAAATTTGAAACGTGAGTTATGAGTAATTGAGTTTTTCATAACACTGATCATTGCCCCAGAAAAGTTCTTTCAGAAACTTGTCAAACATTTCCCTGGAATGCACATTCGTGAAGGATTCTCTCATACATCTATCGAAGGTTGTCAATTCGGTAAGGATATTACTAAAACTCAAGGATTTCATCAAAACTAAGGAACTCTCAAGAGATTCTCCGAAGCGTTATCCTAGAACCCACCATTCGGGATTTTATAAGTAATGCGTGTAAAATCTGAGCAAGGATCACTTCAAGACCTTGTCAGAAATGGTTTTGTACAGGCTTTGAACTGTTCGAAAGTCGAAGAAACATTACTACAGTATTTTGGTAACGTACTCAATGGAGTATTGTTAGAGCATAAAATTAGGCGATTTTGCAGCCATTGATATCAAAGGCGCGTCCACATTCAATAACATGGGTAGGACAAACGTTCACAGAATCTTTATGTCAAAGGAAGTCCAGAAAAATAGTCAAATTTATGGAATCCTTGACAGAAAATTGAAAGTGCCTGTTTTCATGTCAGACATTACCACAAGAATAAGAAAGCTCCAAGATCATTGGTGTTGATCTTACCAATGATCTTGGAGCTTTCTCATTGATGATTCATTACTTAATCAAAATTTATATCTTTTTTCGGACCAGTTTCTTTGTATTCTTTTTGAATTATGATTAAAGAATACCGAAGTACCTTAACAAAGCTTACAGTAGGGTGGTTAGCAGATCTCTTTTTAAAGATCTGATCTTTTTGTGTTGCAAGTTCCTAAAAAGCTATTTTTGACGGATAGTCTAAAGCCTGATTTGAACAAAAAAAAGACACTTTTCTTATTCCTTTCTAGAGAGACTATTACTCGTCTATTACACAGGCTCGTAAGAAAATTTCCCAGATTTCTCGGGCAAGAGTTTCAGTAATTCTGCTAGTATTTTCATTAGAGATTTCTTCTTGCATACCTTCAGGGGCTTCTACAGAGATCCCTCCAGAAATTCATCTTCTGATGCCTTTACCAATTCTCCAAGGAAATCTTCCAGCGGTGTTTCAAAGGATCCTTAGAATTACTTCAGAATTTGCTACAATCCTACATGAAATCGTTGAACACTCCGATGCTTCAGTAATTTTCACAATGATTATAGTGAAAACTATTTCCAGTAATACCCCCAGATATTTGTCGACTAACTCTTTCATGGATTGCTCCAATAGTTAAATTTTCCAAAGATTTCTACAGGAGTTTATCCAAGAAAAGCCAGGAAGTTTCATTCTAGAGTTTTTGAATAATTTGGTTCAGGTGTTTTTCCTAGAAGATCTACAAAAATTCAGACACCAGTATTCATTTCTCTTATATGGAAAAATACAACACTACCATAAAAAAATAAATTTTGAGCATCGAAAGCATTATGAACATTGTTGATAAAAATTGTTATACTCATGCAATTTGAATTATGTGACAAATTAGGCGAATAAATTACCATACAAGCTAGCAAACTTGTATGCAAGTTGGCTGAAATAGTCAAATTTTGCATTTTCAACGGTGAGTATCTCAAAAACTAGACGTGCTATGATATATTTGAAAACGGCAATGGATTCAGCAGATCTTAATTTAGTAAATAGCAGTATTTTGGTGCTTGAGACAGAAATGTGTTCCGCAGTGTTATTCTTCCTGACATTTTAGTATGAATTCCTACAATGATTCATCCACATTTATCGAGGAACTGCTGTAGTTCATTGAAGGTTTAATTCTGCAATTTTTTCAAACAATTTCTCGAGTAAAACACTGGTCCCACAGTTATGAATCATTTAAGGCTCTGCTTAAATTTGAAAAATTATAGAGAACAAAATAAACAATATTTTTTTAATAAAATCAATGCCGAATGGTAAAGTAGGGTATACACCTGCAGTTCATGCACAATGTTGTCATTAAAATTGCTGAAAGCATTTGAAATTTTCACTTATTTGTACATTGTCTAAAACCACAATTTATGAATCGGCAATATAGTTGTCCATAAATATGAATCAATTTAAACACGATTTATGAATCAGTTGTTTACTTTCAATTATTTTGCAATTAAATGCTATATAGTTAATATGTTTATTAGAACACTGCCTCGAACAACTTTAATTATATCTGGAAGTGAATCGGAACCGAGTATTTCAAGAATCTGCATGATTTTTATTTTATTTTTAATGTTGGTACTGAGCGGGCCTAGTGAACATTGGATTTATGGATTTATATGCTTCTGGAGCATGGTTATTTGGAGGATGATTGCAGTAGTGTAATTAGACAATAATTAGATCTAGATGGCAGAACTCGTAAATGCTTGACTCTTCGACTGCCTTTACTGCACTGATTAATATCGACACGGTCGATCTGTGTGTTTTAAATTATAGATCGATTCATGAACGTCCATATCGATTTGCTGTAATTTTCTTGCAAACTTCGTATGTGTTACACATTAAATTCCTTTGTTATGCTTCATGGATTGATTCATCAATCGATAACATGGATTCCATAATTTTTCCACCTAAGTTCCCGAAGCTTTCCCTTCAGATTTGTATGCGTCAACCTATGGACGCATAGATCATCACCCAACACGGATTCAGCGTGTTTTGTTATGGTTAGCTTGTGTCATGATCATCATGTTCAAGTTGGTCAATTCATGAGTTATGTTTGTTATGATGAAATCGATGAGCATTGAAATCGATTTCCATGTTCAAAACTTCTAAATTGTTTGTGATCAACACATAACGAACTAAACTGCGGTTGGACCTTGTGTCGAACGATAGTCATCGTCATGCTTCCAAAGATAAGAAGCAAATTTTGAAGCTGAAAGTGTTAGATGAAAATTTGTGAATTCGATTTTTCTTTTATTAGTAAAGTTGTCCGATATAGGAGGTTTCTACCTTTCTATAAAAATATTAAATACAAGGTATGGTTAAGAAGAAAACTCGGATTTCACTAAATGGAATATGCTAATCCCGGGCTTCCCAAATTGAATCTATATTTTGGGGAGCAAGTATTCTCCTACCAAATTTCTTCTTGTCACACATGGCTATCTCAAGCCACTACATTTTTAATTCAATAAGCAAATCAGTTTGTTTTCATGATTTAATATTTACACATTCATGTTTGCTTCACATGATAACCTAATGTTGATACACATGTTATTATACCGTGAAGTCAATGACGAAATCCATATGGCTACCCCACTCAAGTCATGTGGTTTTCCTCATTCCGCAAATCTATAAGTAAAACACACAACCTTGACGTGTTGAATTTTCTCAGTGTGAGGATTCCAATATTATACGGCGATTTTATGGTGGCAAATTACGCACGTGAAAAAATCGGCTACATGAATGTAAACGATACTCTGATTTTTCGATTTTTTAAAAGTGTGAATACCTTTTACTTCTCCATGTGTCTGATAGAAGAGCCAACAGTTTAGCCTGGGAGTTAATCCAACAGAAACTTACGTGCAACAAAAGTGATCACGAAAATGACAAACAATTGGTATTGATATCAATCAGAGAGGATACAAACCAGTTCTTTTCTTTCCCACTCATTGCTTTTGGTGCTTCTGCAGAATCAATACCTCGTTTTCATAGCAAAATTAGGAAGAACCTATCAGGTGTAATTAAAAAATTCTTTACATTTTTACATCTTTACTGTTTCTTTTTGTTCCTCACAAATTTAGGATTTTATTGATTTATCCAAAAATTATTCAACATAATAATCTTTGAGGCCTTACATAAACAACGTCCACGATTTTAATAGCCATATAAGTCTGTAATCCTAAATAACTTTTTTCATAAGAATCATGGAAACTCATTGGTATGTTCAGATTTATTTTCCACAAAAAATAAATTTTCGTAGTTCATGAACGATTCCAAACCAATTTTGCTCTCCCGTAACAAAATTTTACATTAGAAATTATTTGAAACTGTGAATCATTTTTTAAAATACTAAGTACTAGTTGTTTGATCGCTGATTCATAAATTGTGACTGGTGTGTATATTTCCTACAATTTATTGATCAAGTATTTTATTCAAAAATCTTAGACAAATCCGTAAAAATACGCATTTATCTCTCATAGATATGTTTATTCAATCTGTAATAGTGGTAAGCTCCATCGTAGTTAATACGCGATTGGCGTCGTAACTTCGATGGAGCTTACCACCATAAATGTTGTCTAGGGCTCAATCTCTCACAAAACATCTTTGAAACAAACTTTAAAACGTCGTTTCTAGCTAAGTGTCAATAGCCACACGGCTTACAAAGTTGGCCAAAAATACAGCCCAAAATAGCTACAAAAAGAATTTAGTAATATTGTTAATTCATACCGCGATCAAGAGCTATTTACAGAGATAAAAAGCCTTGAAATGGCTGAACACTATGTGTTGCTTATCAGTAAAAATGATTCTGTGATGTTTTGTAATAAGTTTGATAATAATTCTGTCTTTTGAAATCAGCTGATTCATAAATTGTGGGTGATTCAACTACGTGGGGTGACTGTATCTCAAGTGAAATCTTACTGGATATTTAAAAAAATGTATTAAAGATTTCACACAGACTCACAGATAATATTTCTGTAAATTTTCCAATAATTCCTTTTATCTCTCCAACAATTTTTTTAGGAAACCCCAAAAACATAACAGATCCTAT
The DNA here is from genome assembly GCF_002204515.2 of Aedes aegypti. Taxonomy (NCBI): domain Eukaryota; kingdom Metazoa; phylum Arthropoda; class Insecta; order Diptera; family Culicidae; genus Aedes; species Aedes aegypti. The sequence continues at coordinate 30,529,550 of NC_035107.1, forward strand.
TTTAATAATAACACAATTATTACAGAATGTGTTTCAAAGTTGTTACATAATAACAAAATTATTGCAAATTCTGTTACTGTTCATAAGTTCGGATGTAATTTACAACAAATTTACAAATGCAATGTCGAAAACATAACAAATGTTGTTTTAAATGTGTTTAAAAAATATAACAAGTTAAGAACAAAGCCATCTTGATAACAAAATTATGTCAACTTCTGTTATTTTTAACAGCTGTTGATAGAAATGGGTTATAATTTTGTTATGTGATTCTAGTCGGGATCGTTTCCCACAAAAATTGTATGACGAAATGGTAAGCCGTTACTCGTAAGTTACTTACGACGTTTTTGTACGAGTGTAAAATCGACTCAAGTAGTGTTTTGTTTTGATTCGTGTTTAAGTCAGTTCGTCCCTCCATACAACGGAGTGGCGAAAGTAATGGTTAGGTTGAGAAGTTTGAAAATCTTAGTTAAGCCCCTTTTTTAAATTATGAAATTAAATGTTATAAAAGTAAGAAATCGTGTTGGTTTAGAACGCACCGTGTAGAATTTCGTCTGCGAAACACGTAGGATTGATAAAGTAAGTTAGTTAACTTTTCTGACTTGAGCCTGTTTGAATAAATTTTCGAGATATATATTCACATATATATGTAATATTCACATATTCACTATACTCATAATTTTTGTAGACTAAACCTCAAATTTTTATTCATGGAAAATTTTGAGATTTACACACATCTCACATTTAATTAACTTTTAGCTAGTTTTTAGATTTTGATTTTTGGATAAAAAAGTGAAATGACAAAAAAATGATTTCACAAATGTACCAAATTTTTATTATAATTTACATTAAAATAAAATACTTTAGTGATATTGAAGACACAAATGATTGATTTTTGGATAAAAAAGTGAAATGACAAAAAAATGATTTCACAAATGTACCAAATTCTTATTATAATTTACATTAAAATAAAATACTTTAGTGATATTGAAGACACAAATGGTGATCTTTTTCAAAGCATAATTCTAAAAATCTGCTAAAACGAATTATTTACGTCTCTGTTTTTTTTTCTTCCATTTAAAAAAAAACAAGGCGATATTTTGAAATTTTGGAAGTTCAATAAAAATTTCCAAATTTATTACTCAACTAGACCTAATACCTGCAGTAGATCATATTCAATGTGCACTATCATATTGTATATTGATCGTAAAATAGTATAATAGAATTGAAATAAAAATAATTACGGTTTGATTTTCAAGTCACTTTTAGTCACTTTTTCGAGAATCGAAAGTCACTTTTTAGTCACTTATTTCTCAAATCTGGTCACTAAAATAACTTTTTTCGGTACTGTGGTAGCCGCGTGTGGTGTGCTTCAATGTGCACGTCAGACTAAGTATTACCTGCTGCCCAGCAGAGCGTCTGCTGGCTGTCGCGTCACCATACAGGGTACATGCATGTATAGGGATACACTCTACTAGGTGGCTCAGTGTATGTTCATGAGCGGATAGACACTCGTCACCACATCCCCCTTTCTTTAATTTAATGTCCTTTGGTATAATTTGTTATTAAAATTCAAATGATCTTGTTATCGTCAAATATAATAGAACGTATATTTCTAGTATTTCGACCTACTCAATTTTATTCATCAAGTTCAAGTGAATTCCGTCTATCTCAGCAATGGGAGCAAACAATATAATACTTGTCATTCCTTGTGAGAAGAATTTGAATTTCTTATTTCATAATTCATCTGAAGTTTAGCTAATGATGAGTTTCTACCCTTGATTTTAAAAGAGAGCAAATCTCTCAAATGGAGATATCTATCTATCCATCTATTCCGCCACTGCTGAAAATACTAACAAAAAAAAAAACAATTCTAACGTAGTACACTGTCAGGTATTTTTCTTATTAAGAATTACCTTAAAATATTCACAGAAAAATTGAAACTGAAGAAAAATGCCTTCTAGCGCTACATTCAAAGCATTCTGAGATATAACACAAAAAATCAAATTTTCTTCGTTATATTTTCATGTTCACAGTTTTTCGTATTTTTTTTAACTTATTCCATTTAGTTTTGTTACTATACAAGCCAATGTTTCAGCAAACTGTTTAAATGCATTTTTGATAGTGATATATGCTTATGCTATGCAAATTATTGCTAAGATAATCTTAAAAGTAGCAGATGGAACATGCTGTGCATAATCCTGTATTCAAGAATAATTCAACAGTTTTAGATGGAAACATTTGCATGTGTAATAATGCATCATTATACGTCAAAGTCTTTCGTAGATATAGAGCTTAGTGACATTTGAATGCACGTACACTCGCATATGCTCGACCTACACGGTTCTTTTTTTTCTGAAAAACTTTTCAGAATAGATATGGACATATAACCAATTTATAAAAAAAACACACCCTGATTCTGCATGTTTTCTGAAATACATTTTGTTTTTTTTTCTGAGTTTCACTGCCACACCTTCTCGAAGGAAACCCATACACTTGATTGTGATAAACAATATACCTTTTTAAGTATCATCCTGAGCATACGATTTCTTCATATAAGTTCTACATGAATTTACCTCAAATTCTGAGAACCATACTAATTGTAAACATTGTTGAGTGTCCGCAGAAATATGATTTTTTTAAATATATTTTTTTTTGTTTTTTTTTTTTTTATGGAATATAAACCATTTTTTATTTATTTTTTTATATTATTTCATCTGGAATGAACTAGTTATTCAATTTCATTCTAAGTGCATTCAACTTTAACGTGTTCTTACCATTCAATTCAGTCCATTTTGATCTGTTATTTTTTTATTCTTTCCAGTGAATTGAATCACAACTAATCGTATACTGCATGCACTCTTGTTAAATCTGATTAACATTCAACGCACTAAATCCTTTTCAATTTTCAATTAAATTAAATAATTTTATACCATATCATTTTACAAACATTAACCAGAATTAAATAAAGCTGAAAAAAATCACTATGGCTTTAGAATTAAGGTTTTTTTTTAGATCAGACAAATTTAGTTAAGCGAAACCACTTACAAAATCAAATGCATCAATCTAATAAGAAGGCTGGGTGTTGTTTAAATCATCGAAATTACATCTTAGATTTTCAGAAAACTTGGAGCAAACGATGATTTAAAACTAGTTCGTTCTATTTCATTTTGACTAATGATTCAAGATACATTTCTCGCTCGATGAAATTTATTTACTCTGTATTATGTGTTGTTCTTTCCTATAGTGCGTTTCAAAATTTGTTTTCCGTTACGCTATCAGTGAATTTAATCACAGCTCTTTTTTTTTTTTGTTGTGCCTTTCAAGTGAATTGAATCACGATACTTTTTTTATGAGCAAGCATAAAATTCAGTCACTATCCATGTTCAGTTGGTGTTTTCCCTTTTTTTTTTGTCAGTGAATTCAATCACGACTGCTTTTGTTCTTCATACGCAACCTCAGTGAATTTAATCAGATTCTACTTTCAACTCTCATCGCCATTAATTCCAATGCGCTGTCAGTGAATTTAATCACAACTCTTTTTGTCCTTTAATCGCAATCTCAGTGAATTCAATCACAGTTCTCTCTTGCACTTTCATCGGGTTTATTACCATTAATTCATTGCTCTGTCCATGAATTTAACCATCACACTTCTTGTGCTTTCCAATTCGATTTAACATATCGTCTACTCTCTCAGTTAATACAATTTTATTTTTATTATTCCGCTTTCAGGTTTCAATATCATCATTTCAGCTTGCCTTTCATTTCCAATTTCCTTTTTTTTTTCTCAACAAGTTGTCCCGGAAAACGTTTAATTGCCCAGTAGACCGACATTTGCATAATGTAAAATATGCATACCTCGTTTTTCAACTTTCTCTATGCAATCCTACAAATAATATTTTTTTGCACAATAACGTCAGACCCCGTAAGGACAACAGTCGTGAGAGAATTTTTCAAATCGTAGATCCCGTTCTCAAGCTATTTCGTGACATACAAAAACATCTCCTTTTTTATATAGAAGACAGAAGATGAGCTTACGACTAAGGTTGGAACTCTAGTGATCATGAATAAATTGCTTTATACATCGAGGTAGCTCTTTAGCATAGAAACAATAATGAACCATTAGTTGATAGGTCCTCACAACAATCGACGCCCGGTTAAAAATAAATCGCTGGACCAGTGTATTAAAATTAATTGTTCACAAACCAAGTCGTGAGTTCTGAAAGGGGGTTTTCGCTTTCCCTCCGTGATTTTCCATCTGATCCTGTTGATCCGAAACTCAATCGAGCATGGTTTTGGCGAAAATTGATGTCGTGATCGCATTATGATTCACTTTCATCACAACTTGTAATGTGTTGAGATCATGTTACTGAAAGCGCGATGGCCCTCTCAGACCATAAAAATACTATGTTGTTTGTCGCTAGAGAAAAATATGTTTTTTCATCCTTGCTTAAGGCTATTGTTTATATATGCTTCTAATGAATTCAATCGCAGCTCAAACAAATCCAGTGTTATGTATCTTGAGTGTGTATTACCACACTTAGATGTACATTATTATATACCACTAACAATAAAACGGATCTATAGCGTACGGCAAAGAGAAAAAAATATGCCTGAAGTTTGATAACACGTTAAATTTATCAACTACAATTTGTCGTACGACAGCATCGCTCGACCGAACAGTGTTGATCAGATGGGACGATACGTCAGAAAGTACAGGGAGTAAAAAGGTGTCTAAGGCAGGTTTAATATGAGGGGAATGCCATATCGCAAGATTGCTGGAAAACATTTCTGCAGAGTCTCGTATTCTAGCCCGAACGCTCTAGCCGAAACACTAACGATCGGCCAAACTAGAGTCGGACTAACAAGTGGTTGCACTGACGCGATAACAATCCGTTCATTTCAAAAGTAGTTACAAAACCGGCTCTCCAGATCCTCAGCCCGTTTCTTTTCCACGATTTTGTTTCGCTTGGTCCCTTTCGTTCTTTTCGCCAGAACAGTGCGTTGACTATTCACCACACACTCATATCCATCGTTACAAGTGCTCAATAATCGAGTTCATCAAAGGTTTGGCTTTTGCACAAGTGAATTCAATCACAGTTCTTTCGACAACATTTTGAATTGCTCTACATTTACGTTGTCTTTTTTTTCGCTGTATTCATTCCCGACGTACACCTTAATTCACAATACTATATGAAATTTAAATGACCACCGCAATCAACAAAGAACAAAAAAAAAAAAAAATGTTAAACTTTATAACTTAACTTAACTTTAAGTTATACTATAAAATAGCACAATTTGCTCAAGCTGAGCTTTGATCGATCGTTTATTTATTATTATTATAATTTTTTTTTCAATTGTGCAATGCTTGATGGATTGCAATGATGGATTGATTAAAACAATTTTGTTTATAAATTCAATAAAATAAAGAACTCTTTTAACTTGTTAATTTAACTCAAAAGACTTGACAGTACTTTTAGCAGCACCGCGCTCGTACTATGTATAACAAGCAATTTTTTATTATGCGTATGCGCAGTACACGATGCGATCGGTCTTAGTTTTATCCGAACTAAATTAAATTATTTCGTAAGGGTTTTACAAGAAATAATCACCTTTCACCGCTGGATATCAAAAGTGAATTTAATCACTGCGTTTTCTGTATTTCTAGTGAATTGAATCACATAATTTAATTCATGCATAATTGTGCTTTTTCCCTTTTTTTTTACTTAATTGAAACATCCGCTCAAAACTTTCTGGTAATACCGGGTACCTTTGTTGGTTTGACTGCTTTCAATCTGAACGCCGCATCTAAATACAACAAATACTTTTCAATTTTATTTTGAAGGAAGACCTCCAAATAAAACTTTTTTTTTATATGACATAGATTAAGGCACATAATCAAGCAATTTCATGATAAATATCGTTCATTACAAGTAAACTCCTACCTTTCTGTGCTGGCCTGCGCAATACAACACGTTCAATAATGTAGCATACCTTTACCGAATCCAAATCGATGCCTAGATGATGTGAAACACAATGCGCCACACAGCGCAACAAACAATCAGCCATCATCCACGACACATTTATCATTAAATATGCACTTAGTAAACACTTCAGTAGTCGCGCTGTTGTCGTACACAAAAACGCGTGGTGGCCTTGACTGTGACAAACCACGTGATGATTCGAAGGTTCAAAATCACACCACAATGCATGCGAACCTCATTTCTTTTCTCTTCACACAACATTACAACTTTTCCCTTGTTCTACCACGCGGGGGAAAAAGTCAAGGTCACCGTGTGCACTGCTTCGGTACAGCATCAGCAAACTAGAAGAACATTCTTCTCTGTTTAATTTTCTCTCACTGATTCGAAATCAATTTCTTTCACGTTCTGCTCCCAATTTTCTTCTGTTATCCACTCACTCACTTGTATTAAATAACGTTAAATTCCACAGAAACACAACATTAGCTAATTGTTGAATTAAAACTTTCAAATCACAAATTCGATAACTTTTCTTTTTTTATCCTCGTCGCCACTTGTGGCAGCCGCGTGTGGTGTGCTTCAATGTGCACGTCAGACTAAGTATTACCTGCTGCCCAGCAGAGCACCTGCTGGCTGTCGCGTCACCATACAGGGTACATGCATGTATAGGGATACACTCTACTAGGTGGCTCAGTGTATGTTCATGAGCGGATAGACACTCGTCACCACAGGTACCACTTTATGCTACCAGCCCTGACTATATGCATTATCGTTGGTGTACCATACATCTTGTGATAACATGTATCGTCGAAAAATGACAAACTCAAGCCTGGTGTCCACAGTTTTTTGAGAGCATAACTTGCAGATTTACCATCTGTTAGTTGTTTCCAAGACAGTGTACTATCCAGTAAAGAGAGATAAGCTCTTCCGAAAAATCTGATAATGCTGATGCGCATAAAGCAGAAGAGTTTGAAAGCATGAATGGCAGGCAATGTGTTAACCTTGTAGGTGCACGTTTATAATTTTTCTAAATGTTGTATATAAAGGGAACTGTTGAACAGCGCCCAACAAAACTATATTGTAAATTGATGATAACATAAATAGTAGAATCACAGTGTATATGGTTGAAATAACTGTACTAACAGTTTGTTTAACAAGTTGTATCGTATTTCTCTATTAGGAGACGACAATAAATGTTGTAATCAATACAATTTACATTATCGTTGGTTTCCTTATGCATTCTATGCAAGCATGTATCGTCGACAAATGACAAACTCAAGGCCTGTAAGAGTACATTGTCGCATAGTATCCGTAAAGTTTTCGAGAGCATAGCTTGCAGATCTATTCGTTGCTTCAAATGCAGTTCACCATTCAGTGAAGAGAATAAGCAGTTAATGCCTGTACATGGTGTTCCGGCAAATCTAAAAAGGCTGATACGTATACAAAAGAAGAGCTCGATAGCATGAATAGCAGACGGTGTGTTGATCTTGTAGCTAAATAAAATGATACGCTCATATTTTTTCTAAATGTTTTACATATTGGGAACTGTTGCGCAGCCCCTAACAAAATTATATTGTACATTATTGATAATATAAATAATTAAATCATAGTATATATGGTTGAAATACTGCTTTAACAGTTTGTTAAAAAAATTGTATCGTATTTCTCTATTAGAAAGAGAACGACACTGTATTCCCATTGAAGGATGCTTTGCAAGGCGACAATTCTTGCAGATGACGAGAGTAGCTCAAACTGAAAACTCTTGCAACACAAGGTTCAGCGTTGCATACAGAGACATGGGTAGGCTTAGTGGTTGTGGTGCATAATTTAGCAATTATGTTTGCTGCGAGACTAGGAGAAGTTTCTCAACAACGAATTGGGGGGTCTTCACGAACTATGTCAGAAGCTTAGGTCCAACATCCTGCAAACTTGAAAAATGATTGCCTCAGCCATAATTATGCTTCGAAACTCCAAACTACTCCCAATATCAATCAACCGCATATTTCCTGCACTTCAGCAACCTCTCACATTCCACGGCCCCAACATTTCGCACGAATCTCGCCGCCTTAAGGTCGTAAATATTTACCTTTGAACCTTCACCGCCGGAGAGCACAAAGATATCACGAAGAAGATACCGCGTGCGCGCGATCCGCAACTTGTAAGATCCGCCCTTTCTTCCGTGCCCACAACTGTCGTTCCGGTAGTGCACACGACTTCGGCCGTTGGATGGATCCAACAACAACGGTCGGTCACACGGTCGATTGACCGGCGTTGTGGCGTGAGGTTATTATTACCACTTTTTTTTCTCCTACATAGTCTTCTACATTTTCCCTCGCAACTCCCCCACAACAAACACGGTCAGTAAACATCTCGAAGTCTACGGCGTGATCCAAGATGGTGGTGTTGGCGGGGACGGGAAGGTGTCAGGGCTCGCGGCTGAAGGTCATCGCGAAGCGAAGACCGCGCTCGCGAAAGAAAGTGAAATCTCCCATATATTATTAATATTTCCTCTCTTTCCTCGCGCGCGTACATCACATTTTTATCGGGTTTGTTTTTTGCACATAATCGTCCGCAACAGAGTGGATCCCGCGGTGTGGCGTATTTATCGTGGAGCTTTTTATCGTCTTCTGGTCGGGTCGAACACACAATTACACAAAACAACCGGGCAGCCATAATGTGGCGGCAGCAGCAGCTGGGAGCAACAGCGACGAGCATAGGTGATTATATGATTGCCGGCTGGGATCGCGTCACGATTCTGGGGCTGGGGAGCGGGAACAGCGGATCGGGGTGTGCTTAACAATGATGATTCATTTCTGAGAAGAGGTCGCTGACCTGAGTTCGGGAAGGGTTTGTGACATTGGGAAGGTTGATGGGTGAGAATAGTTCGGAAATGCTGACGGCTCCGTAATGCAAATGATGCATTTGAGCTCAATACTTGTCGAGAGCAAAAAGGTCCAAAACAGTGACGGAAATTCGATAGAATTGTCCTAGAATCGATAAAGTTTATTCAAAAACTATAAAATCACCATATAGCATATAGTTATTGCGATAACCTTCATTGTAATTGTAAACTTTGCAATTGGATATATACTGTTAAATGTTGTAATTCTTTCTTTGCATGAGAATCTGACGATACATACCATACAATGTATAATTAACTTCTCGTTTCATTTTAGTAGAATTGTTGATGATTGGGTGTACAGTTTTGTTATTGTAATCTGTTGTATTCTATGGTTACTCCATACGATAGCTACAATTTACCTTTTAATTACATGACCTAAAACTGCTCCGACTGCCCAAACGGTTTATTCTCATTCAGAACATTCTTAGTCATCGACCGCCGCCAGAACCAACCAGAACAGACAGAAGTCTTTCAAAAGTCCAATTAATTCTCCAATAGACCGAAATCAATTCGCTCGCAAACTCGACAGCAGTGACATCTGTCTATCCGCGTGCAACTACATAACTATGCTCGCGAGATCAATCGGATTTGATTGCTATCCCCAATGCTTCCATTGCATTGGGCCTCGGCCCCCTTATAATCAATTTCGCGCAAATCTACCCAGCCCAGAGAGCAGCAGGCAACTCCATCATCGGCTGTTTTAGCGGATACCGTCGCAACAGATTGCAATCTCTCTCTATCTCCCTTGTTTCAGAATGAGGCCGCTTCGGAAAAATTGCAAATGCAAATGTGCATGCCGCTCTTTGGATGGCGGCCGCTGACCGCTGCGCTGCAAATGTCATTCGCGCAATTGATTTCTTAGTAATTTAACCCCGGCCACGGACGTAACCGCACCACCAATTTCAGTAACGCAGATTGAGGCCCTTCGCCGCTTGGTGGAGCTTAATTTCAGTTTTGGATTATGGTGGAATGATAAAATCACGACCGCTGCAATTGCTACTGCGATACACGGCACGTATGAACGCGCGCGGGTTCAAAAGATCACTCAAGAAATGGAAAGCAAAAGCCGCGAGTGGCGGCGATACCGGGAAGAGGAAATTCGATCGGTCAAGATAATTTCGTGCCGAGGGGATTGGCCCAGTGAGAAAGACCAGAGAAATGCAGTTTATTATGTTGTAACATTACAATGAAGATTTGCGATATCGGAAGAACCATTGAAAAACTATATCATTACCGTATGATTAATGGTAACGAATTATATTGAAATATGATTTGAATAACATATCTAAACCGTTTTAACATTTTGGGAATCGAACATACAACAATTCACATAATAGGCTATGTATTTGTATAGTTATGATACATCATATGGTTAGCTACCATAAAATAAACAGTATAGATAATAACGTATTCAACAAGGTTTGTTGAAATGTCTCACATAATATCGTTTTTCGGTAAATTTTGATATATGGACTGTACAATTGAAAAGTTAGAACATAATTTATGTGTTAACCATAAATCATATAGTCCCGATATAGTTATCATATCTATTGATATCACATCAATATCAACGTACCGCAAACACATCTCATAATCAACAACGAGTGAAAATTTAACCACATTCACCCCAAAATGAATCAATCGGGGGTGGTTGGCGAGTGTGAAACGATTTCATAATCGACAGAAAATTATTGTTTTTACCCCGACAAAAAATTTCGCTTTCAATCATCGGCCACAGTCTTTCAATCAACTGAGAGAAAGAGGAAGATCAACGCGACCGTGACGACTGCGGCGATCGATTATGGCGGTTACGACCGGAGTGGTCGATCGGTTGATCGGTTGCTACCGTAATCACACCTAATCTCGAGCACACGATCGAGTGCTGGATTCGGTCAATTTGCTGATCGGGGGTGTCGGATTTACTAGGTCGATCGGTGTTTGCTGTTGCTGCTGCTACTGAGAAATGTGAGAGTAATAATAAGGAAACACTTAAGTGGCTACCGTTTGTTGGTCACGATGGAATTTGGATTGACTTTTGAGGTTTTGATTTGGTGTTAGGTTGGGTGGATTTTCATTTCATGGTCGAGATAGATCTAGCAAGAAAACATAAAGCAGTCAAAGGACAAATTCTGTAGTTCAAATAAGTATGATAACAATATTGTATTCCTACTATAATAGAATCGTATATTTTATAGTTTAAAAACTTTTATTTCATAGTTGCATAGCATACTAATTGTACAATCTATTGTTTATGTAATCTCAGCAATAATTTTAAAACGTTAACAAAAGTATTAATGGTTTTCTCTATCTTTCTTTTCATTACAGGTAATTCAATGGATCCGATAGTATGTACAATCATAAATTTTGTTCAGTATTGTTCAGTGAAGTGAAGATTCTTTTTTTCTATCTTTATTAACGAGATTTTTAGCCCTGGGCTAGTTCATCTCGGGACCAACGGCTTTACTTCCCTTCCGAAGGAAGTCGTCACTGAAAATTTTTTAGTGACTATCTCGGGGATGGGATTCGATCCCAGGTCCTCGGCGTGAGAGGCGAGTGAAGATTCATTTAATCAATTTTATCCGAGTAGCGCCTTCCGCTTTTTTATTAGCGTTGTCTTTCCTATAGAATAAACCTAATGTCGGAAGTAGATTGTGACTTCAATTAAGAATGAATTATCAACTGGTGAGCTCGTTTTATGCTTGTGGTAACACAAATATGTATCGTGGCAATGTTACAAGCTGTAAATCGCATCACTTATTAACGTGAAACCTGATCAATCATGTAGCTGATCTCTCGATCTCGATCTCTTTAACAATGGACGTTACAAGTCCCTTCCCTTCTCCGAAGACCGTAAGAACGTGGCCGTTATTGACATTACAAAGCTTGGAGTCCTTGAAATTGTACATTGCAGACAGATGTATGCTACTGCCAAGCTACTTCTTTTGAATCCCTGTGCAATTTTGATTATTCCGATTAATCACGGAGTAGCAACTACGAATTGAACGATCATCAATGCTTATGCTGAAAAAAAACTATAACGAGTTCGAAAAGTTACACTGACATCGAAAAGGACAAAATTGTAACGGAAATAGTCTTGAACCCCTTAAAATCATTCTAGGCCGCAAAAAACTTTCACAGGTTATCGAATAACCGAATAGAGAGTGACAGAGAGCTGAAATTGCTTATAACTAATTGATTTCGCCACCTCCAAGAATATGGCCATTCGTAGCACCTACTTCCAGCACAGCCTTCCATACCGATGCACCTGGAGATCACCACAGCAGACAGAATCACGTTCTGATTGATGGACGGCACTTCTCCGAAAATATCGACGTCAGGACCTATCGTTGCGTTAACATCGACTCTGACAGATAGTGGTCATGGTTAAACTGTGCCCAAAACTCTCCGTCGTTAACAACGTACGGTACCGACGGCCGCCTCGGTATAACCTAGATAGAGCGGCTTAAGCAAGCGGATATCGCAACTGCATTCGCGCAGCACCTCGAGGCTGCATTACCGGAAGAGGGTGAGCGGGATGAAGCCCCTCTTGAGGACTGCTGGAGAACAGTGAAAGCAGTTATCAACGATGTAGCTGAGAGTAGCGTCAAGTACGTGGGACGGAGTCGACGGAGCGATTGGTTCGACGAGGATGTGGGGCAGATTCTGATGGAGAAGAATGCAGCGCGGGCGGTCATGCTATAGCAAGGGACCTGTCAGGACGTGGAAACGGCAACAGCAGACCCGCCTCTTTCAGGAGAAAAAACTCAACCTCCAGCAGACCGCCTCTTTCAGGAGAAAAAACGCAGCCTGAAGGAGACGGAGTGCGAGCAGATTGAACAGCTGTGCCAGTCTAAAGAAACACGGAAGTTCTATCAGAAGCTCACCGCATCCCACAACGGCTTTGTGCCGAGAGCCGAGATGTGCAAGGATAATAACGGACGAGCGTGAGGTGATCGAAATGTGGAAGCAGCACTTCGACAAACACCTGAATGGCGCTGAGAGCACAGGCAATAAAAGTCGAGACAACGGAGGAAATGCCTTCGTCAGCATTGAGGACGTTAGAAACCGACCAGCCCCAACATTGAGGGAGGTTACGGATGCCATTTACCAGCTCAATTATAACAATACAGTTGCTGATAAGGATGGTATCGAAGCTGAACTAATTAAAAATGGGCCCGGAGAGGCTGGCCATTTGTCTGCACCGGCTGATAGTCATAATCTGGGAAGCAGAACAGCGACTGGAAAAGTGGAAGGAAGACCAGATCTTTACTTTACGACAAATATCAACTCAGACCAGTATCTCGTTAAGTATTCGAGCGCGGTTATCAACCGTTTCGAGTTCTAGAAATCAACAATTGTTGCGATTTAATATTTAATGCCTGTCAGCAGATGGTGTAGCAGCGGACTACCAGCAAAAGCTCGACGAGCAGATTAGCGAAATCAGGCACAAATCTCCCAATTGTAGGGGAACGTGCCACCTGAGCCAATATACTGACAGTAGCGCAAGAAGTGGTTGGTACTGCCCAATGAAGAGCGCGAAGCGGTTGATTCGACGAGGAGTGCCAGAGATTGACGAACGAGAAGAACGTGGCTAGAAGCCGGATGCTGGTGTCTGGTAACCGTCAGAGCAGAGAGCGGTACAAAAAAGCAAGGGCAGCAGAAAAACGGATCCATCACAGAAAAACAAAGGAGCATGAAGAGGCAGTAATTGCTCAGCTTAGCTTAGCTTAGCTTAGACTGACTACACATATCAATGGTTGCTATTCCGTGATTGACCGAAGTCAGTGAAAATGCACAAAGAATCAACTAGAAGTTCGGCTGGGATTGGCCATAATCTTCTTCAGTGTGCATAGTTCAGTGCCTCTATTTATACAGGGTCAATAACGGCGCCGGCCACGTCCTTGCAGTCAGGTGGGATTAGGGGAAGGAATGTTAGTGTGTAACCTTTGCTATTTGGAGACCGTGTTTGCCTCTGCATCTCCACAAAGGTTACTGGGATGGATGTTTGATAATAGGGAGGATCGTTGGGTCAAAGGATTCACTATAAGCGATTAGACCATGATAAACGATTATTTGTGAGTTATAAACATGCTTAGGAATATAATATTTTCAATTGACATGGAAAATCTCCAAACAGGAGTAAATAATGTCGTTACTTGAAGTGACGAACCATTCAAAGTTTGTTGAACAAATAGCTAAAAGCAACATTCCTACAGCTGTTAGGAAGAAAGCATGTGTAACAATATATTACTCAAATTGAAAAAATAAATCGATTGGCTGGATCATCACATAATATTCTTATGCCGACGCTTACAGTGGCGAACCATTCAAAGTGTTTTGAATAAAATGAACGTTTTGCAAGTCTATACTTCTAGCACAGACAAACAGACCGAACCATCCAAAGCTTTTTTTATAAAAATAAAGGTAAAAAATGAATTAGAGCTTATGCCGAAACTTACAGTGACGTTCATAGTTTGTTGAATAATCATATTTATGTCCCACCGTTACCCACGATTGAATGTGCGGTCATATATATTTTATAAAAAAAGCATGAAACGAGCTCACCAATTGATCCTTCATCCTTGATTGAGCAGCCACAATTTTCAGTTTTATTTGAAGCATACATACTAACTGAGAAACGCGAAACTTTTTTCGCACTCGCGCCACGCAAACCGAAAACAATTGGTCTTGATTCCGTCGCTCGCCCTGTAAGAGCATGCCACAGAATCGGAAGACCACACACTACTCTCAACATCAACCGATCACAGCAACTGGGAAGAAATTCAAATTTGACATTATATAGTAATCTACCCGATGTACATGAGGAGCCAACCATCTAGGAATCGACGTCGTCACCATGGCTGCAGCGTTCTAGAAGGATCTAAACAACCGTTTTGGGCTATAAACACGGGCCCTCTGAAACGCTGCGGCATACAGTTTCGATCGACTTGGCAAAGGGTCAAGTATGTGAACAAAAGTTAGTAGTGAAATATCCCGTTTTCTTTCTTGTTGAAAGACCAACCCCTGACCATTTCCCTTGAGGCAACCAGGCGCCACAACACTGCCATATAAGAGATACGAAGAGTTTTGTATAGAGATTGTAAGCATGTTGAAAAAATCGATTTAAACTTAATTTTATCGGGCAAATTCAATCAAATTATATCTGAAATGAAAGTTGAAGTCCTGTTTTACATGCTTGCTGGATTAGATCACAAAAAAAAGTTCGATAAATCATACTTCATTTAAACCAGTGTTTTATATAACTTTGGCTACTTGTAGCAAAAAATTGTGACGTGCAGGGACATTTCTGAGAACGGCATCAGATTCAGCGCTCCCAAATTTAGTAGAGACACATTATTTAATCCTTGAAACAAGCGAAAATGTTATTTTTGTTACGCTGGGTAAATAATAGAATCTAGGTATTCTTCGCCAGATTTTCGGTAAATTCTTGACGAGATTCTTGGTCAAATCTTTGAAAGAATGCTTCGAAGATGCAATGTCAAAAAGTCAAAAATGTTAGTCAGCTTCTTAAGAGAACAATAAAGTTTATTTGGAGATATTGAAAACATCTCAACATGAGTATCACCAGTACAAGAATTTCTCAAGGAACCTACGCATAATTCCGAAGGTATTCTTAGAAGACAATGGATTGGGAAAATATACACTAAGGTTTTTTTTTGTACGTCGGTCGATTTCCCGCGTAAAAAACCGAGTTATTTTAAAAAACTACATAAAAAAGACCTCATGTTTGACATTGTCTTGTATGGAAAAAATGACTATCTACTGGAGAAGGGTTGGCTAGAAGCTAGAAGTTGAAGAAGCTAGGTAGAATACAGGACGCTTTGATGCTGACTTCAAAATGGCTTGCTCAATTTTACACATTTTTGCATGAAACGACGAAAAATTGTGGTACTTTTTTTTGGACGGTTTTTGAAATTTTGAACTGAAAACTTTTTTTGCACGGTATGCATCCCCCGTGCAAAAACAGAATCGAGTGTACATTGAAAAATTTGATTGTATTTAAGCCTTCCAACAATGTTTTGATGACATTTTTGCGTGCAAAGGAAAAACATATAATAATTCGTAGGAAATTTGCTTCTATATAATTTGTATGGAGTTAAAAATCTCCTAAAATCTTCAAAGCCGCTTTTTTCCAAAGCTCCTTTTGATTCTGTTCAGAACAAGTTTCCAGTTTTTCTCTGGTTGCCGCATTCTCTGAAAATAAATAAATAAATAAATAAAATATTTACAGTAGGGGAAAAGCACCAATTTTCGGCCCATTCATACGATTTTGGCCTACTTTGAATGAAAGTCCGAAATTTGGCACAGATTTCTTGTAGGTCGAAAATTGATGCTTTTCCCCTTCTAGTAAAAATAAAGTACACGTTGACCTGAAATTTGAACTATATGTTGGAAATACAGTCAACTCTCCCTAATCCGATATTGAAGGGACCATCGAGTAAGGGAGGTATCGAGTTACAGAACACAAAACCAGTGCAACTGCGATCCAAGGGACTATCGAGTTAGTCATGAAAATCATTTTTTTCTATGGTTCTCTAACTCGATATCGAGTAATGGAGAGTTAACTGTAGCTTCAAGTTAGATTTGTAAATAAATCATCAAATTCAATGCAAATATGTCTAAGTATTTAAACTCCACACATTTGGGCAAAAATGTCAAAATTATGATAGTTAGATATTTTGCAAACAGAAAACATACCTTTTTCTAAATGTTCAAATTTCAAAAATATTCCAATTTTAAAATTTTGTCATATTCCTCAAAATAATATTTTTTTATTAGCTTCCAAACTCTTGAATATAATTTTATTAATTTTCTATGAATCAAATTCCAAATTATTTAGAAGACGTAGTTTACGTTAGAAGCTATTATACAGTTCACTAAACTTGATCATTTTTGTGTGAAAATCGATCTTCATGTACTTTATTCATGGCAGTAATGTATATTCTATTAATTATATTCAAATTTTACTCTAAGCCTTTACTGAATTCGAAGAAAACTTCATCAACTACGAAATACAAAAAAAAAAGTATTTAAAAATAAGAATTTCCTTGACGCTTCAAGTTTCTGATAGAATTGCAAATATGTTAAAATTTTAAGGTTCTGATAGGAATCATAAATTCTTTGAATTTCTTCAGATCCTGCAAACACGTTATGCGCATTTTTAATTCAAATATTTTTTGAAAACTAATTAGAGTAGAATTTGGAAGATTTTGGCCTAATATTCATATTTTTTGTAATATATTGAAGCAAGATAATTGACCAAACCATACTGTGAGATTAGGGAAGTAAAAAACAAATATTCTAAAATTAAAAATTGGAAAGTCAACTTTACGTTAGAATTATATGTCCATATGTCGAAAGAGAAAATATTGTAAGGTGTTTCAAAATGTTTTTTGTTATTCATTTTGATTCCTCGGGGGCCCCCTTCATCGCACAGTGGTACCGCCCATAGGTCATAAATCGAAAAACAAATTGTCTTGGTTGTCATTCCTTTACCTTTTCATGGATCAATTATGATCTTAAGAATGTAAAAACAGAAACATTATAGACGTTCCTGTATGATATGCATAGTAAGGCTATGAATGATTGAGTGTATTTATCATATGTGAAAAATACGTTAAAAATTAAGCGATTTCAGCAATTTGTTTATTGTCTTCGCAAATGAGAACCAAATGATTTTTCAATCAGTGAAGATTACAGAACATTAGAACAGATGTATATCTATCACTTCCGATACGTTTTAGAGTGTTATTTGACATCTAGGATTCAGTATTGATGAGAGTAATGAGGATAAAAAAATACCCACTTCGTAACTAAATCACTTTATTTGAAGAACGTATGTTCTTAATCACATTTAATCAAACTTCTGCCACCAAATGATCATGTCTGAGTAGGAGAATGAACCTGTGAAGGTTCTAGCTGCAAATATTTGCAAATAAGTCAGCAGCGTGCCTTCAAAGTTGTGAGTTTTTACCAATAAAGGCAATGGTAAAAATATTCATAGAATTGATTACATACCGGTATATTTGTAGCTAACTGGAATGAATATACAAAATAGTGAAATTTTCACTACTCATACTTCAATTTGATATGAATTCACATCCAACATTGTATATTGATTTAACAAGTAGTTTTGGTGAGGGCGCTGAGACAATAAAAGCCTATTATATTAGTATTGGTACAACAGCCATTGTAATATGTATGACATGACTTCCCAATGTGTGAGAGGAAGGACATGAAATTGTTCTTGTATTTATTTTGAGCATCAAAACAATATATTCAACGACATTTCAGCATCTATATATACAGTGCTAAAAAAATGATATTGTGGGAATAAAAAATATTAAGAAGCAACAAAATATTACCAAATAATTCATTAGTTATTTCTCAGTTGTAAATATTTGAAACTTGAGGTTAATTACATTAAATGACATGTTCATTATTCGGTTTTGGTAGAGATTTGATGTGAAATTGGCATTATCAATTAATAAGTATTTCAAGTGTTTATTTGGTATGTACATCTTCGACACTTTGAAAAGTGTTCATTAGCTTTTAACATCCACATACCAAAAAGTAAGCTTCTGAGCATGTGAAGCAACTCTGTGAGGGTAATCTTCTCAATTTCGCAATTAATAATCCTAATATATTGCTTTCAATCTGTAGATTTAATGCAGGGTGTCTACTACCTGGAAAAACCTGGAAAACTTGAAATTATCAGGGAATTTTATTCAACCTGGAAAAAACCTGGAATTCTCAGGGAATTGCGATCACAATCAGGGAAATTATTTTGAGTCTGTAATTTATGATAAATTATGTTCGCGACAAAGAATTTTGGCATCAAAACCCAGAGCTAACTACTATTTGCTGGAAAGTTATCTGTAATTAAAAAAAATTCGGCTGCGCCGCTTTCAAACCACTATTTCAACTGTTCAGTGAGGATCTTTTTGATTATGAAATTTTATCGACTTACCAAAACATGATTTATTTTTTTTTTAATATCTTTATATTTGATCAGTAAAGGATTCTCATTTGTAGGATTGGTAGCAGGTTTGTTTTTGGAAACTTGTTCTCTATATTAATGCAAGTCTTTATTTGTGATGAAAGGTCTCTGCAGTCTTTATTTTATTCGAAAGGGTCTCTAAAGTCCCTTTCTTCCTTATTTTGCTTGAAGTGCAAAATTTCATCTCATATTTCTCGAGAAAATCTTCATGAATTATCCTAGTGATTTTTCAGAGATTTTATCTGGATTACTTTCAGGTACTAGTACAGGGTTCTCTTCAGAAATTCTTCAAGAGATTCCTCTATCAATTCTTCTAGCAATTTTTCAAAGGATGCCTAAAGTATTTCTCCAGAATTTGCTTCAGCACTACTACTTCCAGTATTTTTCACTTGAGCACTTCAACATTACTACCTCCAGTAATTTTCTCATGGGTTAATAGAACAATTTTTCAAAGACTTCCTATTTCACTCTCTCTAGTTTTCTCTAGTTGTTGCTCTAAAAGATCTTCCAAAGATTTCCACATATTTTCTTCCAAGAAAACCCGCCAAGGTCAACTCCTGAGTTTTTGATAAAATTCGTTTAAGGATTTTTTTTTTCAAGGAACCCGACAAGAATTGCTATGCTATTTCATTCACGGTTACTGCAAAGAATTACTTCAAAAATTCCACAAGATTCCACAAATTTTCTTGGAAAACAGGATAACTGCAGTTCTTTCAAACATTAGTCAACAAATCTGTTGGAATCTCCAAAAGTTGATTAAATGTACCACACCAGATAACACTACAGCAATTATGCCAAGAAATCCATCGATCATTCCTACACAATTTTTTAGGTATTTCGCCTGATGTTTTTCAAGAAGTTCCTTCACAAAATTCTGCAATATGTTATCAAGAGATTCCATTGATTTGTTTTTTTTTTATTATCTTAGCAAAAATCTAGAAAATCTTCTAAAATTTCATCAAGAGTGAGTTCTTCTAAAAATCCTCATTCATCAAGATTGACACAATAACATACACAAGTTTACCATTTGCTTTAGGAATACGTCATGAGTTTTTTTCAATTTTCAATTCCATAGTAATGTGGAAAAATTCATTAATTAATTGTAGAAAAACTCCTGGATGAATGCTTGAATTTTTTTTTAAACTTTCTTGAGGAATCTGTTAGAATTACTGGAGGAATTCCCAAAGAAATCTTATGAGCAACCTCTGAAGTAATTCCTGAAGGTGACGTTTACAAAAATCCTAGCTAAAATCTTAAAGAAATTCTGAAGAACATTTTTGTAAGAAATCCTGAGAAATTCCTATTGGCATCTGGAAAAGTTTCTGATTGAATATTCCAACAGTTTTTAAACGGGAGTCTTGGAGGATGTTCAAGAAAAACCGATGGGAGAATTGCCGGTTAAAATCTTGGGAGACTAAGGGCTTTATTGAAGAATATCTGAAATAATATATGAAGAAATTCCTGATTGAATCTCTTAGCCTATGAGGTAATTTTTGTGGTATTCTTTGGAAAAACCCAGATTGTATTTTTAAATATAAAAAAATAATCTTGGAGGAATTCTGTCCATCTATCTAACTTAAAGAAATTTTTGAAGTTATATCTGAATCTTTGGGCGAGTACCTAACATAATTTTTGATGAAATTGCTTGAGAAAATCATTGAAATTGCATACAATTATACAAGATGTTATATTTGTCGTAATTTCACGAAAAATTGGAAATAATTTTAGAAATATTCTCAGAAAAATGTCTGATCTGATTCTATGAGGAATCAAACTCTTTGCTACTGGTTACTGTAATCATTTTTAAAATTATTGGAAAATATTTGATAAAAAAAATCCAATTTTGCAAAAACAATCTGGTATTAAACAATTATTGATGTAAAATTTCGTAACAATTATTCAATTAAAAACTCTCAAAACATCGGTAAACGGATTTTTTATGTTAAAATATTGTCACTGATAAAAAAGGAATTAATTTTGCATATCAGGTGTTCAAATAACCCATGGAAATTAATGAGTAATCCCATATTTGCACGACAACGCAGTTCAAAATGACGAACAGAGAATTTACAAACGAAATAGAAAACATCATCATGATCAAATACAATTCAACTGAATAATATTTAAGCTTAGATATATTTAGCACCTTATTATTAGAATATTGGATATTGTAATAGCTCCAGATTGCTTTAAAAAATGTAAAGAGTAGAGTAAATAGCTATTGAATTATAAACACTTTAAAATTTGTCATTAGTTTGTTTAAGCCATATAAAATAAGAGTATTTCTTGCACCTGGAATTATTTGAAAGAACCTGAAAAAAACCTGGAAATATCAGGGAATTTCATTTTGATAAACGAGTAGACACCCTGTAATGGTACTTATCAATAATATATTAAATACTATTGTTAATCTTGGACACGGAAAGAGAGATAATTGCAAGTCAGTTTTTTGCACATATAATAATTCAAATAACAGAGCATACGCAATATAATCTCCATATTCGAATTAGAATTTTTGAAGTGATATCAATAACGACATCAACCGCGATGGAGTTTTAACAGTCAAAAATAATTGATTTGGCAGTTTCTGATGGTATTCTTCATCGGATATTGAGTAAAATGATTTATGACCGCTCCGTAGAACAAATGGAACCACTGTGCATCGGGAGGCCCGGGGCATTTGCCCCCTTGGCACCCCCCCCCCAAATCCGGGCCTGACCTTAGGTAAGCTTTCCCCAGAAGCTTGGGAAAACTTCTCCCGCAAGCTTGGAGAAGCCATTTTCTACACCGTGTCCAATATATTCTCATACACTTTTTCTTTTCTTTGGTATAACTTAACTGAATGTAGGATAATCCAATGTTGTAGTATTTCATTGTAGTCTGGTAGTATTATACTTAAGTAGAATAGCTTGTTTTATGAATAAGAAAAAATAATTGCTATGATAAGTGATGAAATGTCCATTGAAATCGTGTTTTGCACTTAAAATTAATTTTTGTTCATATTGGTCTGGTTAACAAAGTGAAAATCAGAGCATTTACAAAAAAGTTTCAGAAACTTTAAGTTAATCATATTGCGTTTTGAATAGATAAATATTGATAAAATTTGATAAATATTTGTGCGATAACTGCAGTTCGAAATTGGGCTCTGCCTATGAGCGTGCCGCTGGAAATATTTTTCGTTAATTCTTAAGTTGATAAAATAAGTTTATAATTGAAATATTTCCAAAATATTTCCTGTAGTGAATCAGTATTATAACCACTTTCAAAAAATATTATCACCAATGATGTCAGTTAAACAAGCGCAAAGTAATGTTGTCTCGAATTTGTATGAGAATATACTGGACACGGTGTATGAACCATCTATTCTATTCTATCACCATTTTCTATGAACCAAAAACGAAAAAAATTAAGTCCCAGAATGAGTTTTTTTTAAATGGGTAACTGTGAATAATCCCGAAATTGGAAAATTAATTTTGTTGTGGACACCGCGCATATTTTTGTTTATTTAGAAAGAAAATGGGCGGTGGGATAGGGAGGTGTTATGTGGTTCGTCGTGACCATGCGGTTAGTGTTAGTGACATTCAGCTGCATCGTGTCAAGCAGTATCTAGTGTAACGCTTCCATCAAAGGGCAAATCGCCCTCTAGAAGCATTAACGTACAGTTGTCTTTTTAAAAATGTCCTTGGCGATTCCCTGGACATTTCTTCTTCTTCTTTTTCTTGGCATTAACGTCCCCACTGGGACATAGCCGGCTACTCAGCGTAGTGTTCTAAAAGCACTCCAACAGTTATTAACTGAGAGCTTTCTTTGCATAAGTTGCCATTTTCGCATTCATATATCGTGTGGTAGGTACGATGATACTCTATGCTCAGGGAAATCAAGGAAAGTTCCATTGCAAAAAGATCCTGGACTGACCGGGAATCGAACCCAGACACCTTCAGCATGGCTTTGCTTTGTAGCAGCGGACTCTGACCACTCGGCTAAGGAAGGCCCCAATTCTGGAAGCTTATTGACAGCAATTTGAGAAAAATCATTAAAACTTAAAACTAAAACTGTGCTCGATACGCCCGTCAGAAAACGCATAGGCAGCAGAATTGAATAATCGCCAGAACCTTTCGATTGTTTTAACAAGTCTACTACACTTCCCCTTACGTCCATTTCCTTAAATGAGTCTTCCAGTAGCCGGCTGTAGGGGTAGGCAGCTATAACCGCGTGTAGCGATTGATTGGAAAACCACCTTTCTGCATCCTTATAGCTAGGCCCGCAACTACACCAAATCTCCGCCGTAGCTCGTGCCAAATCGAATTCCGATAGCTTTTTTTCAACCCCGGCTAATTTCCGCTGACAGCAGGGGAGTCCAATTTTCCAGATTGCTCGTCAGAAACAACTGAGAGACGGGGCTGCTGCGGCTGCTGTTTCTGTTGGCTCGGTTCGGCATATGTAATTAACATGAACGTACAGCTTGGCTGCCCTGGCCGTTGTTTCCAACCAAATCGACCACCAACAGCAGCAGCCAACTGACCGAGATGATTAGCCCAAGATATGGGGATTGGATGGAGATTCGATTTTTTTCGCTTTCCGCGTTTCCTACGTGCCTGTTGCCACCGGTAATTTGAAATGTCATACAAGCAGGGGACTGGCAGCTGAAAGCACACGATTGGACAGGGCTTGTCCAATGTTGAATCGCTCCAGAGAGCGAAAAAATAAGTATAACAAATAATCACCTAGCTGGGCTACCGACCGGTCGCGGTGTGGTTTGTGGCCCCGGCGAGTTTCTCGGATTGATCGTGATCGCCCCGATTAAGTTGTGAACTATTGAGTCAGCACGGTGGGATTAGGTTGCTTGCTGCTGTGGATTGCCCCCTCGCAACGCTTTCGCGTACTCTCGAGTTTCACTCTATTAGGTTTCTAATTCGGTTCTAATCTGGGCACTTGAATCTCGGTCCGGGGAGCGCAGCAGCCCGACGACGACAACGTTGAGTTTTAAGTGCTCCAGTTCCACGGCTCTGTCAATAATGGTTCCAAAGGAAACCAGTCCGATTATGTAATCCGGTTGCCTGAAAAACCCTGACCTGGGTTCACCTAGGTCTTGTTTGGATGGGGAGTTCTTCGAACACACATCTATCTAATCGATCTGATCGCAAGGGTAAACATTCTTTCGATCGATTTACATAAATTTATCTCGATACAACCGTTTTCAATCAACTCCATGTAATAAAGCCCCGGTGGTGCAAAGTGTTTCACCAGCCTCCATTAGTACTGGTTGACCTTTGTGGTGGCAGCGAGCAACCATTCGCTAGTTTGAAATCCGCTGCCGTTGTTGCCCGCGAGCGATATAGAGATGTAAAGTGGTCGTAAAATTAACACCGTTCGATTAGATTCCACAATGTTTCCACTCCCCGCAACAGCCCCCCCTTGGACAACGTTGCCAATCGATGTTGTCACAAATAGAAACCAGCATAGAACATTTCATAATTTGCGCAAATTACAACGATAATTACATCAGGGAAGGGGACGTGCTTCGAGTGCGATCGATCACTTCGCGCCAAAGGAGTTGCCAAGCTGTCTAGCAAAGCTATTGTCTACGTGCTGTACCCTTCACTACGTCTATAGATTCTCGGGGTTTGCGGATTTCGACTTGCGCGTAAAGTGCAACCGAGAGTTAGAGGGATGAGGTAATTGAGTGATCTCACAAATGATTAGCCTCCGACGAGACAGGCTTGGCTTGCGAATGGTGGTGATTGCATAGGGCCGGGTGGTGCCATTTTAAAAATAGAATTGATTGCGTAGCGATTTGATTGGGTTGACGGTTGGAGATGAAGCAGGCGTAGTTCTGCATCTGATACAAAAACAAAACGTTTATTAGGGCATTCCACTCATTGTTTATCGAAGCACTTATGAATTGTTTGATATGTTTTGCCACATCAAGGTGTCTCAAACAATAAAACTGTCGAAAGATAACTTTCTCATCTCTTAAAAGAAAGATTATAGTATCAGCTACACACCCTTGCTACTCAGTGGATAAATGCTGGCGATCTTCTATTGTTAGGCAACAATGCATTGCAATGGCGCCGGCCACGTCAGAATGCAGACCAATGAGGGGAAGGGGGAGGAATTGATGATGCATTTAAAACTGGCCCACAGTATACCGAATATACCCCTGTATCTACGACAATTTATGCGGGAAGGTGTAGGGGTAGTAATTATAGGGCAGACAGGTTTGTTTTTTAGTTAGCAGACTCTGTATCAGGCGTAAGGAAAGGCTTGCTATAATGATGGAAGCGTAGGGTAACGGTTGTTTTGTCCGTCTCTAGTTCTAGCAAATGCTATGAACTGTTATAGATCAACTGTAATAGATTATGAGTGGAAGATAGAAGCAAGTGAAAGTTACAACTACCAAGTACGAGGAAAGAGACGACGCTTATGAAGCAGAGGTAGCCATTAGACCACGAACTTCGTCGTTGTGAAATACATCATTTCATTAGACAATACAGGCCTAAATTCTTATTGGGTCTTCAAACGAAAAGTTTTGAATGATTTTTTTTACGAAACATACATTTTGGAATTGCAGTTCTGTACTAAATCATGACCAAATCTGCCTCAACCGGTCTCATTGCTAAAGTGTATATCTTATTATTTGATTTGAAGACGTCCATCAAATTGCCAAATAACAAGCATTTTTGAACGTTTTGAGTGAGAATTTAGTCAAAATTTGTGAGGAATGCGACCCCTGCACACTGGGCCAGGAACATAATTTAGCCAGACAAAACCTCAAGCGATTTAGGGGTGCATTTTATTGAGTTGGTTAGAAATTTCACCGCATAGTCAGGGCTGGCAGCAAAAAGTGGTATCGAAAAAAGTTATTTTAGTGACCAGATTTGAGAAATAAGTGACTAAAAAGTGACTTTCGATTCTCGAAAAAGTGACTAAAAGTGACTTGGAAATCAAACCGTAATCACTTTTATTCAAATTTTATTATACTGTTTTACGATCAATATCCAGTAGAGAATATTCAATATGATCTACTGGAAGTAGTAGGTCTAGTTGAGTATCATTACTCCAAAAATTTCAAGTTATTGCATACAACTTTTTCAAACAGAAAGATTAACATTTACGTAAATAATCCTTTTTTAACAGATTTTCAATCTCTTCAAAATTGTGTGTCTTTTATATTACACAAGTATTATATTTTGTAAAATTCAATTTAAATTTGGGACTTTTGTGAAATCAAAAAAAAAATGTCATTTCACATTTCGAATGACTACAAAAATTGAATACATTGTAAACTGTGTAGATCTCAAAACTTTTCCATGACTTCAAGTCGATAAGAATTTAAGATCCAGTCTAGAATATTTATAAGCATATAGATGAAGTTTCGTCAGATGTAATATTCGCATTTATATTTAGCTTCATTAGATTCTAACTTAACTCTTCTACTTAATAAGGTCAATATTTTGTGTAACTAGATCAAGATTACGGAAAATGTAATAATTGGGCATTAAACAATATTTCAAATTAAAAATGACGATGGAAGATCGAATATGATTGAAATACTGCTTAAAATCAATGCAACATAGAGGCGTCCTTCGATCGCCGATTAAGAGAGATTAAATGGTTGACATAAGCTTGAGCGATATTGGAAATTTCCATGAGTATGTTTAATAGGAAGTACGTTTGGCCGAATGGACATTTAGCATAAATACGATAAGCTTAATAGGCTGTTCTTCTGAGTTATGCTGTTAGAATAGTTATTAGGACAAAGCTTCTAATATGTCAATCAAAATTAGTTGGAGGCTTTCATGATTCACTTGACATTAGGGGTTATAGTCGGTCGAATTGTCATAATCTATGCAATACTTTAGTACTTTAATACTGCACATATTATTGTCAATTTAAAACTCTGTGGCTTTCAAACACTTCCTGCCGAAATGAATCAAAAAAGCCTAGAAGATAATCCGTTACCACACATTTCTTTGAAAAAAAAAAAGGATGCATGATAAATTCCCGAATGGATTGGTTAACAAAACGAACAAACGACAAATAGAATAATGCAAGCTTTTCTAACAAGAAAACCATGAATCAATATTTTGATATTGACATGAAGTAGTTCTGGTGATGACCTATCTTAAAACTTAGCCTAAATTAAAATGGCCGATTTAAAATTTAGCTCAATATAGTTGGAAAAAAGTGACTTTAGTTGAAATGGCTTCAAAAAAGAGACTTTGAAGTGACTGGCTTGAAAAAAGTGACCAAGTCACTAAAAAGTGACTCACTACCAGCCTTGCGCATAGTTGGCGCTGCTTTTTTTTTTATTTCGCTTTTTTTAACTTTTTTATTTCGCCTCCAGGAACTTCCACGTTTCCGGCAAAGTTTTAGAACGTGTAAAATTACGACACACAGTTACGAAGATACAAAAGTTCTAGGACTACAAATAGCCGTCGCACAGTGGCTGGATTTCATACAAAGGTCGGACAAAATCTCAAATACGTCCCAAATCGCTTGATAATGGCAAACTTAAACCATTATTCTGGAAAACAATGTGATAAGCTTCAAGAATACATTATGCATAGCCACTGGATGGCCATGGGCTAGTTTTTAGACTCCCGTAATAGCCATGAGATGCATCGAAAAGGGCGGTCAAAGCCACCACCTAGGCCCAACGTCACTCCGCACGGCGGTCACTTTTATCATCAAATTAAAGAACAAATAAATCCAAGATAAGTCTCCGAAGACACCAACCCGATAAAATACACCCCTAAGGCGCTAGAGGTTTTGTCTGGCTAAATTCTGTTTCTGGCCCAGTGTGCACTGTACGCTGTGATCCCTAACACAGACATCAATTTCAAATGTCATTCGCTCTCACAGGCTCTTTTCTCTTCGGAATTTGGATGCCACATCATAGCTGAAGGACAAATAGAGCCATCTTTAAACGGCCTGTACTGAGACTAGCCTGACTGTTCGTCTACAAGAGGACTTCTCATTGCAAACAGCTGGCTAGAAAAGGCTCACAAGAGCACCTCAGTCACAGATGTAGCTTCAAAGGTAAGGGCTTGATTACTATTTTAATACAACTCTACATATTTTTTTTTTTTGAATGTCTCTTAATTCAATTCAGCACTAGTTAGCCCGGCAAATGTTGTATTGCCTTGTAGTAGGCTGTTGTTTTTTCTCTGCAAAATTTCCATACAAACTGACAGTTTCGTTCTGTTCCATTTTTTCGACATTCCCGTTGAATGTCTATCTGTAGGATTTTTTTTTCAGATTCATCGAGGAAAAGCTTCTGAATTTTGTCTACAGATTTCTTCTTGAATATTCACGAACTCCCCCGGAAATTCATCCAGAAATGTAAAAATTAATGTAAAATTCCCTAAAGAAATTTCTTGCGTTGTCCTCGGGGCAATAACATGATGAAAGTCTCAGTAAATTCCGCATAAAAATCACCGCGAATCGCGGGCTTCCTTGTAAAATATCTTGAAAAATGTTTGAATGGATTTGTAGTGTAATTTTTGCAAGTGATGATGAATTCGTGAATATTCTTGGCACTTTTGATTCACTTAGGCAGGTTTTTTGGAAGCTACAGAGCTCATATTTGGCCACAATATGCATCGTACTGAAGCGCTTCTTAATGTAAAGTTTTAGATATTGGCCGAGAAAAACCCCCCATGCCAAAGTGAATCATGGAAGTGCCCAAGTGGTTTTAAACCCTAACTGTGGAAATTCAGTTTTGTGTTTTGAGTTCAAAGATAATTTTATGTTTTTTGTCTCGAACTTTTGGATTAGAGAAGAAATATATCCGACGATGGATACTTAGCTTCTGTATTTAGTTGGCAGCAAGTCAGTATATCCTTCTGCAAATGATCATTCCCAATCACGAAAATAGCTAATAGACACACTGTTAGAAGATTGAGGGATAATTCGTCGATTCTTATATACATTCATAGCAACCGCCAAAACCAGACAGCAAAACATTTCTCTTGCTTCCAATCTAATCGTTAACCAACGCCAATCTTTGTCGTTCCTCACTTTCTCCCGACATCTATGCAATCTAAATGAATTCGCAGAGATGCAGTGTTTTTCATGGTCTTCGGTAGGTGAGCGAATGCAATATCAATTCCCTCCTTGTTCCTCTTAGGCCTGCATCCTGATTCGCAGAAAAAAACTAATTTCCTCGATTTTGATGACCAGTTTTATTATACTTCTCGTCTCAGTGTTATTCTTAATGTGTGGATAATTTGTACTTAACAAATATCTCAATCTTAAATAATCTAAGTGATCAAATTTGTGCCGTGATTACAATAAAAGCTGTGGCTACTGCACATAGAAGCTCAACGTAATCCAGAGGACACGAATTATTACATTGATCGTAACTGATGATGGTATTTTTACGGCTGTCTGTTTACATCGAGCTGCTGTCATCCAGAAGAATGACAAGTGACCGAGCAACAATCGCTTGCTCTGGGCTAAAGCTCGGAATTTCAGCTCTCCAATCCTTTTCAGGTCACCACAAGAAGTACCCTACATTCAAAATATGTATGCGCAAGTGACGGGTTTCTCATTTCCCACAAAGTTGCGGTTACGCGACTTTTGATAAATCGGTACTCGACGAAAATTCGACTCTTGATCCAAGAAAAAAAACTGACTTTTATTACAGAAAATCGGACATGAGTGATCGGCAGGGATTGCCTTCGTCGCTTGATTGCGTTGAATTCGGATTAACTTTGACAGCTCAATACTTGATTCTGCTGGTGCGGTGGCCGAGTTACTACCAGCAAAAAAAAGGAAGTCAAACTGTTAGAATATTCGATTTCACCCTTCTGGGACACAACAAACACGTTCGGGTTCTGTACGTTCTCTCGTAAACAACTGTCGATGGGGTGGCGGTTTTTGTTCAGGCTGTTGTGTTATTCGGTTACACATTGTTGTTTTTCTTTCTTTCTTAGTCTAGAAAATTTTATACTTCTTTCCCCTTCTTTGGTTTGCTGTCTCATACTTGGCCAGGATTTTAGCGAATTGGTATCAGGTTTCACGCTCGCAGACGTCATTTGTTCGTAATTTGCTTTGGACTACCTTTCGAGTTGAACAGGATTGGAGCAAGGAAGATATCTAACCGAACTATTGAATTCTATACTCTTCGGAAGTTTTATCATATTTGTTCTAAACTTAATTCTCCGATACCGAAACCAGCCTTTAGACAGGGTACTTAGGGCGATGACATATTGCAGGAGTAGAGAAGGGAAAAAAGGAGAGAAGAGAAAAGAGTCAAAGCTCTCTCAATGCAAACTATATGGAAAACGCGCTTACCTGGTATACTGAAGGCGAAGTGAAGAGGTTCAAAGAGATCTGTGGAAATCATTTGCTGCTTCGACGCGCAAGAACGCTAGTGAACGCTAGAGGAATATGATATGACTGCGCTCGTTCTTGGCGTAAATGGAGCACGGATCAGAACGTTTGCTAGTAAGTTAAATCCACAAATAGGGAATTTTATAATTAAATGAATTAACTTTTGTAACTTATCATAATTACAACTGATTTATTGATAAACCGTGATGAATCAAAATCCGGACAGGATTAATATCCGGACACTCTGGTGAAATTCAATCACTTCAATGTTAAATATCCTTCCTAGTGTGAGAATATTATTCCTACTATTAATGTTAACTATTTTTGACCATTGTAACATGAATCGATTCATGTTCTGTAGTGATTTGTTTGTATTTTGTTCTCGGTAAAGTCAATAGTTTAGAATAGAAGAAATTAATGAAATGCATGTAATTCTGTGCCAGAAGAAGACTGTCCGGATACTTATATGTGTGGTTTCGAATCCTGACACAGTGTGTTAGCATACAATTTTTCAAAGTTCAAAAAGAAATACAACATCATAATTGTTCGAAAACCTGGAAAACTCGTTGAATGTTGTACCGTTGTGATTTTAAATGGTATTAACTGAAAATGTTTGTAAATTATGTGTAATTATTGGGAGAACGATGCACATATCACAAGTATCTTTTGAAGACTTCAAAACTTACGTTTTATGATGTTTCTGTATAATCCAACAGAGGAACAACATTATTTTTACAAATCCATGAATCTTTGTATCGTGATATCAAGGTATGTTTAATGGTTTTTATTTTTTTAAGAACAACTGCGATTTTTTGAATGTCCGGATTTTGATTCATGTGTCCGGATTTATGGACACGACATGATGCAGAATTAACTCAATTTTCATTAAATTCATTGTAAATTTGGTGAACATTATCAAGTTCTAACCTAAAAGCTATCATCCCAAAGTAATACATAATAAAATAACGATTAACCAATCGTATGCAAGCATTTGAATATGTGTATCATCCGGGTTTTGATGCATCACAGTAATCAGTATTTTTGTTTTCTATATTATTTTATTGCTTTCTCCAGTTGATAACTACTTCAGAACATCTTTTA
Organism: Aedes aegypti; assembly: GCF_002204515.2. Lineage (NCBI taxonomy): Eukaryota > Metazoa > Arthropoda > Insecta > Diptera > Culicidae > Aedes > Aedes aegypti. Next base: position 30,560,892 of record NC_035107.1, read on the forward strand.
TCATTAAATGTGGTGGAAGAATCCCTACTTGGTATTGTTGGCGAAAATAAAAAACTGTTTTCGATCGAAATGGCATTTGAATATAAACAAGAACAGGGGTGAATAATATTTTGCTTGTTCAGCACTAATCTCTCTTTCAAATATCTATATTTTTCAACATTTTTATTACAATCATGAATAATTATAATTCGTCAATCATATACTCCTTATTTCTATTTGTCTTGTTTCCTGTATACATTTTCCTCATAAATCGAGATAAAAAGATGTCGAAGAATATGATCAGTTGATCATGTAAGCTCAGGCTTTGATTTAAACTTTCATCAGTTTGAATATTCACTCTTGTATAATTTTCAGAGTACTCTTGGCTTTATGTGACTCCATTTTGCTGATTTGAAGAGCAGATTGTTTACTGTTAGATGATTTGACAGCAAATAAACAGAAATACAGAATGATAATACTGACATCTAAATTAGAAAAAAAATCAGATGGATTTTCCATCGAAAATTGAAATTCAAGGTAAAAGCAATATTCTCCGTCCCAACCTCACCTATCTAAAATAATCTATCCAGCCCAATGTGAAACAAAACCAAAACAACGCCATTATGGGTTCCGGGCAATTCGATCGGATAAACCTTAAGTAACTGTTTGTAAAACGCCTCTAAAAACATTATGATTATTATGATTACGATTCAATATCAAGCACCAGTTCAATAAAATTTTGTGAAATATTGTGTGCAACACTATCATCCAAAGAATTGCTGTTCCATTACTCGATATTTCCATGAGTCGATGGTCCCTTCAATATCGACTCATGGAGGTTTCACTGTATCTAGATATTTTGTTCAACACTATGGCTTACGTAAAACAAACTTGCTCCTTGTGGATCACTTGTCAATGCGGTATATAAAAAATCGACAAGGCATGTTTGATAAAATCTCAAACTATATTACTTAGTACAGACAGAAAGCGAGGATGTGAAAGAGGAGCGTACGCGTTGAAGGTCTCTCCATGCATGTTGTATGAAAATCGCGCTTACCTGGCATACTGAAGCGATGCGAAGAGGGATGGAAAGTGTGGTCAAGCGTGAGAGCAGTTCGTGTGGTGCTTCGACGCGCGAAAACGCTTGAAGATAATTTGAACTATTATTGGCAGCACTAATATTGCGCGTGAGTTTCGAACTGATGAAAACAGTTGGGAGTAAACTAAATTAACAAACACAAAAGAAAAGTTCTTTTTTATATTTGAAAAAAAAAAATGTGTGCTTTGTACCACTGAACTGATCTTATACATTAAATTCCCCAAAGCAAAATTATCACTCGGCCATTCCGTAGAAAAAAAAGGAAAACCACAATGTTCCATGACTTATAAATAAGAGAGTCGATTTGTTATCAATCATAAAAACCATAGCTTTAACTTTAATAAAACGGGAAATTGCTCTCAAATTTGATCGATTATTACCCGTTCGGAAAATCAATATTTACTTAAAAATTAACTGCAATTGGAACCATTCGTGATCTTGTTTATAATATCGATGATTCAAGTTTAGAAAAGATTCCCATAAACCATTTAAAGTACTCGTAGAAAAGGTATGCAATTAACATACTATTTCATTCCATAGATACAAACATGATATTATATCTATAACTAGTGTATTGTTTAAACTTCCAGTCGTCGCGCGGTTCACCACCGTCAAAACCACCACACTGCTGTTGTGGACGAAAAGCGAGTTTTTTTTTTTCAAAAGTGTTGTACAAAATACAACAGCGCGACGACTGAAGTGTTAAGTGAATTTAAAGAAATTTTTCGTTCATAACAGCAGAAGTTTAATAATTTAATTTTGATTGGAAAAAGGCATTCAATTTCAAAATTCTCGAAAATTATAACTTTTTTTGAAAAAATATTCGGTAGGCTTGATAGATATCATTTTTTTAATTTCTTTATTAGTATCATTTCAAACATTACATTCATTTCTTCTGTGTGTTCTGTGTTATTAGACAACACTATCATCCTAATTCGGTAAAACAAATTTAAGATTTTATTAACAACATATTACATTTCATTTGCTGTAGCAGTTCAGATTTTTTACAGGTGAGTTGATTTCACCTGTTTATAAGAGAAAAAACACGTTTTCAATTTACTTAACTTAACTTAACCTAAAAATATAACGCATTAATCGTGGCAATAGAAGATTGTAACGTTTTTGCCTGAAATTATTTATTATTTTATTTGACATTTGTTCCAATATTTCAACATTGGATATTCTATGTAACACATTAGTACTATACAAGGGAGGAAGCTTCAGAATCATTTTCAAAATTTTATTTTGAATTCTCTGAAGAGCTTTTTTTTCCTGATTACAATCACAACAGCTAGTCCATATTGGTACAGCATACAACATGGTTGGCCTGAAAATTTGTTTGCATATCAAAAGCTTGTTCTTAAGACAAAGTTTTGATTTTCTATTAATAATGGGATAGAGACATTTTACATATTTGTTACATTTGACTTGAATGACCTCAATGTGATTTTTGAAAGTTAAATTCTTATCTTGCATGAGCCCTAGATACTTACCTTTATCTGACAAATTTATTGGAACCCCTCTCATCGTGACAACATGTCTACTTGAAGGTTTCAAATAAAGAGCTTTTGGTTTACGTAGGAATATTATTAGTTGAGTTTTGGAAGCATAAGGAGAAATCTTCCATTTTTGCAGGTATGAAGAAAAAATATCCAAACCTTTTTGCAATCGACTACAGATGACACGCAAGCTTCGTCTTTTGGCGGAGAGGCCTGTGTCATCCGCAAACAAAGATTTTTGACATCCCTGACTCTGGTACGTCAGATGTGAAAATATTGTATAATATTGGTCCCAAAATGCTGCCTTGGGGAACACCAGCTCTTACAGGAAGTCTTTCAGACCTGAAGTTTTGATAATTAACTTTAAATGTACAGTTTGACAGATAACTTTGAATTATTCTAACAATGTATGTTGGAAAATTGAAGTTTTTTAATTTTACGATCAAGCCTTCAGTGCCAAACACTGTCGAATGCTTTTTCTATATCTAGATAAGCAAGACCAGTAGAATAGCCTTCAGATTTGTTGGAACGAATCAAATTTGTTGCACGTAAAAGTTGATGAGTGGTCGAATGTCCATGGCGGAATCCGAACTGTTTATTGGCAAAAAATGAATGTTCGTTGATGTGGGCCATCATTCTGTTCAAAATGACTTTTTCAAAAAGTTTACTGATGGAGAAAAGCAAACTGATTGGACGATAGCTAGAAGCTTCTGCAGGATTTGTGTCTGGTTTCAAAATTGGTACAACCCTAGCATTTTTTCATTTGTCAGGAAAATATGCTAATTGAAAACATTTGTTAAAAATATCAACTAAGAATGATAAGCTACTTTCGGGAAGTTTCTTGATGAGGATGTAAAAAATTCCATCATCGCCAGGAGCTTTCACATTTTTAAATTTTTTAATAATAGTTCTCATTTCTTCCAAATCAGTATCCCAGGAATTTTCGAAAACGTTCTCTTGATTGAGAATATTTTCGAAGTCCTGAGTAACTTGATTTTCTATTGGACTAGTAAGTCCTTAATTAAAATTGTGTGCGCTTTCAAACTGCATAGCAGCTTTCTTCTTCCAATGCCGGTATTGGCTTCTGAGGTTTTTTTTTTAATTTTAGATAATTTCCAAAAATGCTTAGAGCCAAGGTACAATTGAGAAATTTTATTTTCAAAATTTTTGTTTCTTAATTGAGAAAAACGTTTCTAGATTTCTTATTTATTCTGTTATATTTTTCTCCAATTTTTATGTTGTTCCGCCCACGCAGTTACGGATCACCCACAGTGACGGATCACTTTGGCGTTCAACATCGAATAACTTGCCCAAAACATAAACGTTTACGTAAAACATATTTTTCCCATGTTATACTATTTGTCTTCTACCATTTGTAATGTTCAACCGCTAAATAACGGTGTATTTGACAAATGTTTAGTTGGTACCACACAGCTATCATTGTATGGTCGTTTTCTGTAAAAAGTGCCGTCAGCATTCATAAGCTCCCACAGGTGGTAAAATTCAAATGTTATAGCATAAAACATGCTCGTTCGCTTCGATTCAGTATGAATTCATCTTTGGAAAACATTTTTCTTGATTGTTGATTCTAAATACCAAATATTAGCACTTCTAAATAGTGATCCATAATATGGACCAGGAAATGATTGTTTACTACGGTTATGGATCACATCCAAAGAATGTAGATTTCTTCGCACGCCATCGAGAAGCAGTCTTCCTGCTTGATGAGAAATGATTTTAACAAACTTGATACATTCTACAGAGTCGCCTTTACAGGCCTCTGTTGATGCGAATGGGACATGGGAAAGGAGAAGAAACCGAATAGAGCAGCCGTGCGCGCTCTCTCTCCGGTCGCAGGCAGCATGCTGTTGCCGAAGCACAAAATCAATGAAAACATGGAGCGCATTGAAACTCTTTCGAAACCTCTTCCAATATGCCATACCATTTTTACCTCTTCTCTTCTCTTTTCGCCAACACTTCACTTCACTTCTCTTCTCTTTCGGTATGCCATCAGCCTTAGGGCTGATATCAGATCTTTTTTGAAGACTTCATAGCTATTTCGAAGCAAGCCTCTTTTATAATAGAAGGTCTCTCAAGTCATTTTTTAATCAAAACGGTCTTCAAAGTCACTGAATTTTTTTCTGCTTGCAGTGAACCCTGGTGCAAAATTCTAAAGTCTCCAGAGCACTCTTCAGATGCACTTACACCACTGTTCCAAAAATTACTCGAGGAAGCCTTTCAGAAATTCTTCTACGAGTATCCACTTCGAAGATTTCTTTTGGGGTTGTTCCAGGAATTTCTCAACAATAATCCTCCACCAATTCGCTTAGAAAATCGCCCATAAATTCCTTCAGCGATTTTCCAAAAGATACTTAGAGGAAATTCTCTAGAATTTGCTTCAGTGCTATCCTAGAACCACTCCAACACTACTCGTACTACATCCGAAGTTGTGAACAAGCAATAGCGTTCCGTTCACATAAATAAAGCTAGCGGTATGTTCCACAGAGTTTGCTCTGAAATTCACTAGCCCAGGATTTCTTTATGAGATTTTTCCATGTTTTTTTTCTTTCAGTTGTTTTTCTAGAAGACCTCTCAGAGTTCTTCCAAGAAAATCCACATACACACTTAGAAAAATTGGTATAAATTTACATAATAAATAACCGACATCAAAAAACGAGTAAAATGACGTAAATTTAAAGCACAGAGTACCTAATATTTCGTAACGTTGAACTTGAAATAGTTTGAATCACACAAGTTTTCCGTCACATTGAGTGCGATTTTACAAGAATGACGCATTTTAAGTGCAATACTGTCAAATATACCTCATTCCATTCATTTGCTTCGAGTATTTCGCTTAACTTTACTTCAGATTTATTCGTTCAAGGGTTACTATTTTCAGGAAACCATTCCTCCATGACGATTTTTTCAATTATTCTTCCGGCAATTTGTTTATGGGTTGAAACGAGCAACGATCGTTTCAAAGAAAAACGATAAGTTTTACCTATAAAATGCAAGTGCTCGAATCAAGCAGTGCGGCCAGTTTGCTAATTGGGTGAATAAATAAGTGTTGAATAAGGCTAGCTACTCGATCAACCCAGAAAGATAATTCATTACAAATAATAAGGAATCAAGAAACTGGAAATTATATTACGTATTAGAATATCACTGAATAATAGAAATAGGAGGTCTCCTATAGGGGACGGAATACATACTCGGTCTTTCCTTGCTGGACCGCCGAGTCAGAAAGACAGTAAAAGTTATATTCAGTGAAGTGAGATCGTGAGCGAATAATATTGTTAATCTAGTATGAAAGAGTTTTTATATAATTGAATAGTGATTCTAAATGATTTATTAGTTTTTCAGAGGTGTGCTACCTTTACGTTTCCTAAATTGATCAAAACGTGAGTCGTGTGAGAATCAAAACCGATCAGTAGTAAGTGGCAAATCATTAAAACATAATAGAGATTGTAACAAGTTAATTTAATAGATTAGGTAACAACTAAAGTGAATCGTGAGGAAAACTGGAGAAAATACAACATTGTGGAAAAAGGGAAGAAACGAAAGGTAATTGGGTACATGTGCATTAAAGTCAAGGTTGTTCTAATGTGAATTCATGTGATACAGCTCGTGTGCGCCGGCGGCCAGCCGATTTGGGGTTATCCAAGATACGGCACCCCACCGTTAAAGAGCAATTCGGTGGATGTAGTGGAAGGAAGCTGGATCAGTCCGCCTGGGTGCGCCCTATCGTCTTGTGGCGCCGCGCCATCATAGGCCACTTGGAGAGCGTCGGCCAACGAACAAATCTCGGCCTCGCCTTTCCACCTACCATCACGGTGGTTCCTCACTTCTTGCGAGTAGCGTCTAGCAAGGGAAAGATTGCCACGCCAGCGTGATTGATCCTTTTTCTCACGGGCTTCCCATCGTCTAGATCTGTGTCATACTGCCACACGACAACAACGTCGGTGTCCCTTTGCTCAACGTCGCTATTGCTTCGACGACGACGCTGAACACGTGCTTCGGCTCTGACTACCACCAACATTCAGAGAACACCCAGCGGCGCCGGGGGGGCGGTACTCCCCTCTGCCGGGGCAAACCGTCGGAAAACACCACCACCACGAAGGTCATCGTCTATTGCTCGAGCAAGCACTGTTCCCCTCAAGCCATCCCGAGGAGGGGGAGTGGCGGCGACGCATCGGCAGATCGACTGTAAGTACCCGATTGGAAACCGAACACCTTGCTAAAATACTCTAACCGTACCGAGAGCTAAACCATTGTTAGGCTAGAAAAATCCTATAAGAATCTCCAAATAACACAACCAAAATTGAAATTCAAACCCAGAAAACGTGACGTCACTGTTAGGAGGCACTTTGTAGAAATCGATCGAAAGCAATCAATTAGGAACAAGACAGAAACGAAATGCACCTGAAAAATTTAATAAATTATGTTTTGAAAACGCGATCGCCTAGCATGCAAACTTAGAATAATTTCGCTGAATAAAATTTTTACCACTCAAATTTTACCTTACTAATATAATGGGACTTAATTTTAATTGAATTATCTTACTTCGATTGAATCTTTGGGAATATTGTTGGCTGGTCTGACAGGTTGTTGGGATCAAATCTCGGAGGTCGGTCTGATAGTGGGGTTGGATAATTAGGCTAGCTGGGCAAACCGATCTGTAATTCCTAGCAGACGAACATAGATCGTCTGGCGCATAAGCTAGGAATTTGGAGGCCCCACTAAGGCCCTCCTTACAGGGTTTCTCAAAGAACTCATCTACGATTTCTCCAAGGGATTACTGTATAAAACCTGTTAGGAACATTTACACGAACTTCTCAAATTTGACCAAGGCTTCCTCATGAAACTCTTCCAATATTTTATCCAGAGATTGTTTCTACAGAGCTATCATTTCTGCAATCACTTCTCGTTAAGTTAATCAAGTTGATTTTCGATCTACAAGAATTCTGTGCCTATTCACGGATTCTTATACAAAGTAGGACAAAATTGTATGAAATAGGTCGAAAATTGGCGCTCTTTCCCTACTAACATTATTCCACATTTGGACACAAATAATCTCAAGGATTCCGTATGGTGTTTTTCAAGGAATTCCTTCGTGAAATCGTGAGGATATTATCCAGGAATTCGACTGTTTATTTTTTCAACATATTATCTTTGCTAGAATTCATCCAAGGCTTCATCAAGACGCCAAGAGTTCTTTCAGATAACCACTTAACAGTTCATTAAAAAAATCATCAGAAGTTTCATAAGACATTAATTTATAATCTTTTTTTGAAATACCACTTTGAGACGGGGTTGATAGTCTAATGGCTATCGATTCTGCTTCCTAAGCAAGAGATCGTGGGTTCAATTCCAAGCCCGTCCCTTTCTCATATTTGTATCATTCTTCCTAATACCTATCTTTCTATATCTCTGCGACATATTCATTAATGACATCTAACAAGGTCAGTTCTAGAACTGAATAAATCGACATAATCGGTTTCCACCGTATGGATGGTCGAATACCTCATCTGAACAATACAATCCTACTTCTATCCAAGGTAGCTGTGGAAAATTCAGAAGATTCTCCGGTTTTCTGGTATCAACAGCCTCTTAAAGTGATTACTGAAGGTATCCTTAGAGAACTATCCTGTTGAAATCTTGAACGAAAAAATTTGGAGGACATCTTAAAAATCCATGAGAACTTCTGGAAGCAATTACTTGTTGAGCTCTTGAAAAAGACTAGAATAAATTGGAGGAAAATCAATAAAAAAAAAAACTTTGAATGAAAACAGAGAACAGAATGTTCTTGAGTAACTTTTGGAAGAATCTTTGGAAGGGATTCCTGATGGAATTACTGGAGTAAATTCTTGGATTATCATCAGAATTGAAGGTTAAATTTTTGAAAATATCTTGTTTAAAGCTCCTGTTGATAGTTCAGAGAATTTCATAAAAGAATCACTATATGAACTCCTTGGGGACAACGTGGGGTAGCTGGCTACACGTTCGCTTTGTAAGCGGATGATCATGGGTTTTGATCCCAGTCCTCTCAACAAAAAACTTCGTCAGTCCGCTCAAAAACAACACGAGCCCATCCGTCCAACATCACGGCCGTCTGAAAGCGGACTGACATCTGACCCTTCTCTGAGCGAACGTTCAACAAAAAATGGCTATGAACAAATGGACCTCTCTTGGACTAAGAAAGCATCCCTACGTGCTTTTCGATCTACCTGCGAAAAGTAGAGAGCGCAAAGAGACAGCGTGGTATCAGATCCAAAAATAGATTAGGTAATAAAATAGTGTGATTTTAGGCGTTGTGCTCTAGTACGACATTTCAATCTATCCTCGCTCAAGTGATGCCCAATAGCGAAATGAGCTACCAATTAGAATATAAGTAAATTGAGAATAAAAAAATATATGAACTCTTCAAGAAATCTTCGGAGTATTATCTGAAGAAAACATTGAACAAATAGACGAATTAATTTGGCATTTAGCAATGAAAATTGAAATAAAATGCGTACAGTAATACGAGCAGTAAATCTTGTCGTAATTTCACGAACAATTTCAAAAACTCAGAAATATCATTGGAAAAATGTCTGGTCGGATTACTTGAGAAGCCCGCCTGGTTCCTGCTTAATTTTTTTCTGTTTTTTCTTTAATTTCCCTTCTTTATTATTTTGTTTTTTTTTTTTGTTTTATCTGCTCTCTTTTTCAAGGCATGAGGTCTCTAATGTTCAAGTTTTTATGCCATTTAGCCTTACCAGCACTAAATTTGGATGTTTTTATTGAATTTCTGAAATTCTGAACGATTTTCAACATTGTTTGGAAATCTAAATGATTTTGTTTTTGGAGTTAAACCATAACATAAAAAAATATTTTCGGAACATTTTTGTATTTTTCAAAAATGTTTTTGTATTTTTCAAAAATAGTTGTAGGATTCACGATGAAAATTTTTTCCAATAAAAAAGTTTTTCTAAAACAAAAACCTTCGGTCAATTCACAAAATGATTATTTCTTGTTTAAATAAATGCGTTTTGATGATAAAATGAGAATCTTGAGGAGATGCTGTATCAAAATATTCATGGTTGAATTTTAGTATGTGACCATTTCCGAGTTATTCCATGTTTATGTGCAAATAATTGTTTCAACAATAACCGTCTTGCAATAATCTTTTGCTATTCTCTACCAAATCAGAACTGGACTTCAGATACCCCGAGAATTCAACGAGCTTCTCTGAAGATATTTGTTTTTTTTTTCATGAATATTAGCTTTGTTATAAAAACAGGCCTTCCTTAGCCGAGTGGTTAGAGTCCACGGCTACAAAGCAAAGCCATGCTGGAGGTGTCTGGTAGAGTTTCCAATCCCGGGAACATTTCCCGGGAAATGAGATTTCCTGGGAAATTATTTTCTGTTTCCCGGTATTCCCGGTTTTCCCGAATTGACTATCCATATAAAATAAAAGTCATTGTTCTATTTACTTTTCACATCATACCAACCAATGTCCTCACTAGATCGCTAATTATATTTTGATGTTAATTGGTTGTTTTTCATAATCAAATAGTCATTGAGAAGTGCATATCTTATTGAAGATATGTTTTTTCCAAGAAAGTTCATATGCAATACGATAGGAACTTTTGGGGATCATTTTCATAATATGAGTAGGGTTATAAAGTTTTCGTGGTTTCTATTTGGTTAGTTTTTATTCTAATATTCGAAAAGACTGATTAAATGTTGGCAAATATTATTTGAACTTCATACGATTTATCTGGAATGACCTCCACATAGCATTTGCTTTATTTTATAATTTTTTTTTGTTTTTAAGCCTACCAAAAAATGAAGCCAACAGATTTTTTTTTTAAAAACATAAATAAATTACTCACAAAAGAGGACACAAATTTAGTAGCCTAAAATATAATGTACAGTTGTGTTCAAAATAATAGTAGTAAAGCCAATTTTTATACAAAATGCTCAACTTTGGCATGCTGTAACTTTGTTTCCAATCGGCATAACATATTACCAGTAAACTACAATTACATATACTGAATTTCATTATTATAAAATTTACACTACCGACAAAAAACTTAAGCGCCATTCATCGTTTCAACCATTTTCACTCAACCTATAAATGCATAAACAAGCCAATTGATTACAAAATTGTTGCTGAAAAAAATTTACAAAAGAAAAACTACTATTATTTTGAGCGATTTCACCTGATGCTTAACTTTTTAACCGATAGTGTGAAAATTTTCGAATTTTGTTATAATAAAATTGAGTATATTTGTAGTTCTCTGCCATTAGGAAATAAAGTTACAAAGTTGAGCATTTTGTATGAAAACCGGCTTTCACTACTATTATTCTGAACACAACTGAACATAAACATAATAATAACTAAAAACTCCATCAAATTAGCTCATTTTTGCGTTTTTAAGAATTTCCCGGGAAATGACAAATTTATTTCCCGTTTCCCGGGAAGTCAAATCCCGGAAAAATTGGAAACTCTAGTGTCTGGGTTCGATTCCTGGTCGGCCCAGGATCTTTTCGTAATGTAAATTTTCTTGACTTCCCTGAGCATAGAGTATAATCGTACCTGCCACACGATATACGAATGCAAAAATGGCAACTTTGGCAAAGAAAGCTCTCAGTTAATAACTGTGGAAGGGCTCATAAGAACACTAAGCTGAGAAGCAGGCTCTATCCCAATGAGGACGTTAATGCCAAGAAGAAACAGAATAAAAACAGGCAACCATTCGTTCAATCTCATCTTTACATCTAATCACAATATGCATTTGTTGCTTCATTGATGAATGGAGAATCACGATTCATAAAAATGGCCTATTTTACATTTTAAGAATATATGTTTGCGTTTACCTCGAAATTCGAAAATTGCAGCTTATAGAGAGTTAGCCTTAAAGATCAGTAAAAAAACCCAAATTTTGAAAATCGTTCTAAAGTTGCTTTTACAGAATCTTTCTTATTTAAAAAGACTCCATCATGAAACTTTGTTTTTAACTTTAGTATCCTATCAAGATTTTATGGTAAAAATGGGGTTTTTGTATAATTTCAAATATAAGATTTATCTCTCCTAATTTTTTGGTAATTAACAACTTTTTTCTTAGTTTTATTCACGTAGTCTAAAAAAATCATGTAAAATATCGTAAGTCCTTTTTGCAAATTATTCTTAGTCTTATGTCAAAATGGTTAAATTGTCTTAGAAAACTTTTATTCTGCACTACCGGTAATTAGAGGATTGACTAACTAACTAACAATAATGTTAAAATAAAGAGTAATACAGCCATTCCATGAAAAACCGATCTAGTGGGTCACCGAAATAAGGATATACGTGTTTTTGAATTTTTTATTAGGGTGACCATTTCTGAAGTAGGGTGACCAAAAAAATCGCGACTTCGCAAAATTTTTATTAAAAAAAAATCATAACTTTTGAACCGCTTGACCGATTTTAAATTTTTTTGAACGAAATTAAAGCTAAAGATTTTGACTTTTCAATAAAAATATAAAACATTACAAACTATGTTTTTTTACATAAAAAAATCAAAAATTTCCGTTTTTTTTTGTTTTGAAGGCCTTGGGACCAAAGGGGCTATTGCTGTTCTCATTTTTTGCGTTTACTGTCAAATTTTCAGGGATGTATGTTTTTTATTTTAGTTTTTGAAATATATATTGTTATATCATTTTTTATCGGCACATCGGTCTCAGCGCATTAATTTTTTTATTTTAAAAGAATCATAACTTTTGAATAGCTCAACCGATTTCCAATCTTTTTTTATGGAATAAAACCTTAAGATTTCAACTTTTCAAAAAAAAAAAACACTGAAAAAATCTAGTTTTTAGGCTTAAGTGGTCAAGCGGTCAATGAGTTATGATTTTTTTTTTTATAAAAATTTTGCGATGTCGCGATTTTTTTGGTCACCTTAGGCTGATACTAATAATAATTTTATTTTATGTCAACCCTCCCCCCCTTCAAAAAATCCGAAAATTTTGAAGGGGAGAATAAAAGATTCATCATTTTTTTGACATCAGTTAGGTTATTTTAGTTTTTAAAGCAAGAAACAGGTAAAATAATGATCCAGATGACAATTGAAAAAAGTTTAACAACTATCGTTAAAAATAAAAGTTCGAAAAAAATTACTTTTTTTTCATTTTTATTTATTTTTTGTTCCTTATTTTTATCATAATCCCCCATCGTACCTTCCAAGTAGACTCGGACATAAAAGAAAATTTATATTTGTATCAGCCTTATTTCGGAAATGGTCATCTTAATCAATAAATCCAAAAACACGTGTATCCTTATTTCGGATAAGGCACAAAATAGCAAATTTTTACGGAATTCGGTGACCCACTAGATCGGATTCACTCTAATTCCACACCATTTTGACAACAGAGCACTACACATTCAACGAACTGTAATACGTGTTCCTCACTCACAACCTAGACGAACATCCTCTCTATTCCAGCCAAGGTCATTCCAGATCATCACCATGAGGCTGATCGAAAACCAAACGAACCAAACTGTGCAAAAGCAAAACTAAAATATAACAACAATAACAACGCGTTTCAATTGGTGATTATCATTAGTTCGCTTGAAGTTGTTTTTGTTACTCTTCTTATTTTAGTTTTTTTTTTCGCAAACAAGGCTCAGACAGACAAAATGTGTGCAAGCAGCAGCAGCCCGTTTGGTTTGCTGATCATTGGAATGCGAAAAAGATAATTACCCACTCCGAGGCTCAGAATGGCCGTGGATCGTGTAGCCTCCAGTTGTTTGCAGCCAACAATTGCTCTAAGATCACCACTCTATGATGTGAACAGAAGTTGGGTGCGTTCGTCGTACAGTTAGTGAGACACGAGTACTGGTTGAATTACTCTAACCATCAGAATAGAAAGGCAATCATTTTAAAAACGCATTACGAGTCAAGCATGTTTGTAATTTCGATAGAATTTATAATATCAGATGAAATTATGATAAGCAAAGTTCAAAGGAGCTTCCCTTTTCGAACATTACACACATACCGGGACAGATTTTGAGTGAGTTCTTAGGAGCACTTCCAGAGTTGTTAACTGGGAGCTGTCTGACTGGCCCAACTGACCATCTCTGCATTCGTTTATTGTGTGGCAAGCACAAATATACTCTATGCCATGGGAAGTTGAGAAAATTTCTAACCATTAGATATCCTCAACTGACGAGATTCGAATCCATCACACTGAGGATGATTTTTTGCTTCCTGGCATAAATTAAAGATCAAACCATTTTCTAACTTACGACATAATTTCGAACTTACGAGATACGTAAAACAAGTTTAAACATAAGTAATTACTTTATACGAAACAAAACAAACTCATTAATAAATTCAACACTTCCTAAAATGAAAAGGAATCCATACCAGAGCACAAATCGTGAAAACTAGACAGCCGTGCACGTTGAAAACTTGATCGATTTGTTATTACCATTGATTGATCCATCGATCAAGTTTTCGGCTTGAATGACTGTCTAGATCATTAGATTTGCACTCTTGAATATCTGAGGCGTTGCTTCGTTTCATCTTCACCTTAATCATATCCAGTTAGAAACTTCTCCATCTAATATGGGTAGAAAACTAGAAGTAATAACAAGTACTTCACCGCAAAACTCCTCAGCAGTAGCCAAGAATTTTCCATCGATAGCTAGAAAGAAAAGAGACCTCTCATAGTTCGTTACACAACTAGAGCGTGACAGCTGTGACAAGCGGGTTGCGGTTTCTTCCGCCTGGGCGATGGCAATAGTTCAATCTGAAACTGGAGTGCGATTTGCTTCGCTCGTCTTCCAGGCACATACCTATAGACACTTTTAGGTAGCGAGAATAGAACGAACCGCAAAAGATGAGTCCTACGAGGTCTCCACACCCACCGCAAACTTGCGTCGCTTCCCGAGCAGAAGAAAATTGCTGCAGAATACCAAGCTAGGGTACTCCTTCTAGCAGATTATTTTCAATACTTATCATCTGAATGAGGTATAAAAAATCCCTGCATAAGCGGTAAAATACCTCAGATAATATCTCATGCATTTACTCAATACAAAAACCAAACTGTCAATTGGATCAGATTGCGTAACAATTCAAAAGGGCCAATCATCAGATCATTAGTTCTGAGAAAATTCGATGTGAATATTGTTCACCTCATTATCAATTCCTATATCTCAGAATTCAGGTCGTATACTCTATCTACACGTTGATTATCTATTTTATTCTGAAACTGCCAAAAAATTCGAAAAAAAAATGATAAATGTAAAGGCTTGGACCTTTTTATAGGCCAATTTGATTTTTTTAGCGTGCATTGGCCCAAAGCTTGGCCCTTTTCGATTACTTCGAATGAACAAGAGAAAGTGATTGACTTCTCACCATGCTCGGGTCGAGTGGATCTTTCGCGGTTGATCTTCTCTACATCTTGAAAATGTTGTCGTCGTTGTCGTACACTCTAATCAAGTTTTGCCTAGCTTTGGAGGATCTCCGGTTTCACTGACTCTGTCTGTGGTCGTCGTTAACGAGTTTGGAGCCATCACGGAGTGTTTTAGCGCAATACCTTCTTACTATATGTGTACCACACCATCGAATCAAATGCCAAAGTGGCAAAAAAGCTTCATTAGCGAATTATTGCCCACCGGTGATGAAGATGATGACGACGACGCAAAGCGAAAACATTTTTATTCGAAAACGAAAACATTTCGAGCCGAGTGTTGTTTGTGTGTAGAGAGATAGAGAGCGTGCAAAAGAGGAAACGGTGCGTTACGTAAGTTGGATACACAAATTTCGCTTCTTGGCAGTTTTTTTTCTGTGCGGCAAGAAATGCAACCAAGCCAAAACCCAAGTCACTCGAGGAGGTGTAAGACAACAACTGTCATCATCGTCACAGCGGGAAATGATCGCGCGAACATCATGCAGACGAAGAAACGATGGTTCCCGCAAATGATTCATCATCCCAGTTGTGCGCCCACTCAAAAGAGGCAAACCACGCCGGAGCTTATGGGATATGGGAGAAAGTGCGCACGAAACTCGATTCGATACGCGAAATTTGCAGCACCGATGCGAAATGACTGCTACCATGAAGAAGTGATTTCAGCCAAGCTTATGCTGGAGAGTAGCTTCGCATGAGTATCCCCTCGAGCAGTACGGTTTCCAAACGTCCAATAACCGTCACATGTCCTTGCCATAGCCAGACCCAGCGATGCCAGATTTTCAGGGCATCGATTCCGTGGATTTGACACACACTCAATCTTTCATGTGTCGATATGAGCAATTCTCGCTGAAACCAGGCCGCCATCGGCACCCATCGTTAGAATTCAAATTTTATGTCACTGATTGCTAGTTCTCGATAAAACTTAAGGGTGGTCCTTTCTGTTTTCTCAAATTGGTGGACCCCTCGTACGCCAGCTAGCTGAACAGTTTGCGAAAAAGCCAATTTTTTGATAAATCTTGGGTATTTCTTCACGGGATATGTCTCATATTTCGCTTAGAACACATAGCAAACTTAGTGGCATCGTATAGAGAAAGGATATAGCTTTCATTTCAACTTGAAAAAAAAATTGGCGGCCATTTTGAACTTGGCCGCCATCTTGAATTTTGTTAGAAAAATCGATTTTTCACCATTAGCGCACCGCTAGTTTTGAATTCTGAGATCACCATCAGAAAGCTGAGGAAAAATTGCGTAAGATAGGCTACAAAAACTAGGTGAGCAAAGGTATTTACCCTATGATATGAACGATTTTCTAAATCATGTTCTACTATTTTGTCGTATAAGATGAGTGCAATCAATGCAAACATAATTTTTTGTACAACAAAGAAACAAGTTTTCAACCTTTAGTGTATTATTTGAGACAGATGAAGAATAGGAGTATTAATTTGAGTGAAAAAATCTGGGCGGCCATCTTGGATTTTGACGCCATCTTTGTTTTAAGTAGTAGAATGAGTTTTCACCTTGATAGCACTCAGCATGTTAAAATTAGAGGTTATCAATAAAAAAAAAGGTTACGTATACTCTTCTTCTTTTTATTGTTAATTTTTCTGACGTTACGTCCCTACTGGAACCGAGACAGATACTCAGCTTGATTGGTCATAAATCCAGGTTATTAAATAGGAATTTTATTTTATAATGCGATTTCTGACAACAGAATAATTCTTCGTCATATCTTTGAATTCAGTAATAATGAATAAATAAATTCAATAAATGAAAACCGTTCAAAAACATTGATTGTATAAAACAAACATTTTTTTTACCATATGCATTGTTGTTCATTGAATGAAGTTTATAGATTGCGCGTCGGGACATTAGTAAGTCTTGTGGTAATATCTGTAGTTTTATCGTAAAACATTGACAAAAGTGCATTAATTCAGAATGGAAATCTTAAATTTTGAAGCAAAAACAATATCCTTGATTTTCTGAGCCATAAAGTATCGTTTTAAGTACCGCCCAACATGCATGTGAAATATAGCGAGATTGAAAGATGAGAAGCAGGTTTTGTTCTAATGTGGTCGTAATGCCGAAACGCAGGTGTATTATTTCGAGGTTGTAAAATCTGGCGGCCATCTTGGATTTCGACGCCATCTTGGTTTTTAGCAGTTGAATGATTTCTTACCATCTTAGTGCTCATCATGTTAAATTATGAGGCCTCCGTTAAAAAAGCAATCAGATTCTGTTTTTCTTATCTCAGCTGTTCAGCTGATTGTTCATTCCTCTCAATGGTTTTAGACCAAACAAATGAAAGAAATAATGCTATTTTCAACTCGAAGATATGCAGAAGAATCATTCAGGTAGCAAATAAGCGTTTAAAAATCATATTTGATAGTTTGTTTTCAAAGCTAGTTAAGGGGCGATCCATTAATTACGTAAGACAATTTTCAGGGTTTTTCAACCCCCCTCCCCCCATGGTAAGATTTTTTTGTATGAAAATTAAAAATAAATTGTATGGCGCGTAAGAAATCCCAAAACCCTCCCCCCTCCCCCCATAATCCCTTACATAATTAATGGACAGCCCCTAAGCTGAGGGGCTGGCTCTGTTCCAGTAGGGACGTAACATCAGGAAAAAGAAGAACAAGAAGAAGAATAAGTGTAACGGTAACATTGAAATTCAACATGTGAAAACTCATTCATACTACTGAAAAACAAGATGGCGTCAAAATCCAAGATGGCCGCCCAGATTTTTTCACTCAAAATAATGCTCCTATTCTTCATCTGTCTCAAATAATTTACCAACGATTGAAAACTTGTTTCTGTAGTACAAAAAAATGATGTTTATGTTGATGATAATACATGAAAGAGCATGTTACTGCAACTACTTTAGCAATTTTTCCCGCTCAAATAACGGTTATATCGTGTTTAAACTTTAATTTAAAAATTGGATCCATTAAATGAACGTTAACACTTTTGATCATGACGTTGACGTTCGCTTAGTCGACAAAAACACCACAGGAGTTTTAGTTTTAACACTGGGGTTGTTCCTATCTGACATTTCGGAAGAGACACGGAAAATAAAATACATCCAAAAATTGAGTTTAAGCCAAGGGGTGTGACAAAATCTAAAAGAACATAAAAATATGTTTTTTTCGTCTTAAACAAACGAAAAACATAAAAAAAATGAGTAAACATGTGTTTTTAGCCTTAACTTAAGCGTTTGGCACTGAAATTTGGACAAGGCTTTAGGACCCTATTTTACTGGGATCTTGATCTTTGAGCAGACATGAACCCCTTCCCCAGATGGAGACTAAAATGTTAATTAGGAGTCTCATACCAACAGCCATACGCTTATTCATAAAACTTTACAAAAGGGTTTTTTACCAAAAAGTTCTAATTTGGTGATGCTTGTTCTAGAGTTTATACTCTTTTGTTTTTTTTTGGATCTTCTATATAAATAAGAGATGGAATGGTGTTTGTATGTCACGAAATATCTGAAGAAAGGGCTAATAGTCTTACATGATTATTTCACTGTTGCATTGGTCAAGAATTCTGACGTGTTTGAGTGAAGAAAACAATTTGGAAAATTCTCTGGAATAACTGGAAAAAACAACTAAAAACTAATCTCTCGTGTTATATGGGAGATTGCATGCCATTTTTCAACCTACTTGATGACAAAATGAAGTTTGCCGGTTTGACGGGGCCACTAGTATTTAATATTATTTTTACTTAACAAAAAACTAGAACTTAAGGTTTATTTATTGCCAGTCTCCTCGTGTTCTAACGTAAAACTAAAAGGCGTAACTAACGTAAAGCTAAAAAGATGACGCTGTTCCAAATTGGCAACTAGTGCATCCCTGTCGAAGTTGGTAGTATGTAAAAAAAAATAAAATAAATAAAATCAATAAAATAAACATCCCCACAATCATTTTACTGATAACATTTTGGCAATTCAAAGCACATTAAACCGTAAGTATTCATTTCAGTTTGCAAAACTTTCGTAACATAACTCCACATTAAATCACCAATCGGGTGTGGCCAAAAATGCAAAAAATGTACCTTGGCAGATCTCAGTTGATAACTGCGGAAGTGTTTATAAGAACACAAAAAGAAAAAGCAGAAGGATGAGGATGAACAGTGGAAAGAGAAGTTGTTTATATATATATATATATATATATATATATATATATATATATATATATATATATATATATATATATATATATATATATATATATATATATATATATATATATATATATATATATATATATATATATATATATATATATATATATATATATATATATATATATATATATATATATATATATATATATATATATATATATATATATATATATATATATATATATATATATATATATATATATTATTGTTTCTACTTACGGGTCCGCCACCCCCCTTTTGGCCCTTCATACAGCGATATGTTGAATGCAGATTGGTAATAAAATTTGACCTTACTGTTGAGTGGAGCCGCATGCAGAGCAAGACTCAAGCAAGGATTGGTGGCTACCTACATACATACATACATATATATATATATATAGGAGTCTGCAATCAACTTTCATTACCAACCTAAAGGAATAAACAATCTAAATGCTCTTCACAGCTCCTAAACATCAATACTGTGCATTTATATGATGCAAATGTGTATTATCCTGACAAAGTGCAATTTTATTTTCAAATTTGTAAAATATTTTGCCTAAGATATTCCGTTTTTGTCACGGTTCCGTTTTTGTCAACTGAAAATTGCCGATCGTGTTGATAAATACGGAACATACCTGTATGTTAGTACATTTGACGTCTATTAGGATACAGTGGGATTCTGTTTTTGGCAACAAAGTCGAAATTTTCGATTGCCAAAAATGGAATCGTGCAAAAAATTGGATACTTTTATTATTTTTTTTTTTTAATTATTGATTTTAAAACCATCATTAAGATGTTGTTACATCATCCTTATGGAATCATAAGATATCGAGACTACGGAACGGTTAACTTTGATTAATAATTAATAATCGCATATTCAAGAACTGGCAATTTCTTTAGAACTGTGTAAGAATACGGAAAAAACAATGCAATCTATTACTTATTTTTTACAAAGACGTATTTACAAAAAATGCTCTGGTTTTTACAAAACTGCATGAGTTTTTCATTTAACGGTACATTTAACCCCTCTACCGGCAGCTTCATTTTTTACCGCAAAAAGAATATTCAAATCGCGATAACTTTTTTGTTTTTCAATGTTTTTGCACCATTTTTTTCACAAGTTCACAAAAAACTCTTCTAATTTAAAGATTTGTGTCCATATTGATCAGTGGTCATCGGGATCTGGAGATGTCCCAAATTATTTGGGGGACCGACACGTAGCCATGACCCACGTAAATTTCTCAGGCTATAAACATTTTAATCGTATTAGGATGTTCACTATTCCGAACAATACATTAATGAGAGTATATTGTGAAAAAATGGTGACATTTGGTGCAGCCGTTTTTTAGTAATGAGCATATATGTTTCACGCTGGCCAAATAAACATCTTGAAAACTTCAAAAAACATCATATCGTAATTTTCAGATATCTCCAAGAATACTTAACCGAATTGTATGACTTTTTCAGAGTAGCTCCTCATTACCTGGCATTGAATAGTCCACATAATATTTTTTTGATTAATTGACCAAAAACAAAATGGTCGCCAAAGACATTTCATATGGAGAATGTCGGTCCCCCAAGGAACATCGGAATATCTTCAAAACCAGATCACAAATGATTAATATCGACACGGATTCTTAAACTAGAAGAGTTTTTTTAGAACTTGTGAAAAAAAACTTTGAGAAACAAAAATGTTATCGCGATTTGAATATTGTTTTTGCGGTAAAAAATGAAACTGCCGGTAGAGGGGTTAAAAACAGTTTAACTTTAAGGCCCTCGCTTAAAATTTGACAACCTTCGGTAAGTTTGAATGGCTTCTTCAATTTATGTTTCTGACAAAGTAATGCATTTCGTAACGAATGAATGACTGCATAGGATCCTGCTGTGAAACCCCAAGAATCCGACAAGAATCTTCAGGTGTTTGTAAGAAAATTATAGGAACACGCTGGGCTCTAAAGCATCTGGCTAGGAATTCACATGAACTTAGGATTTCAAAAGTTTTTTTAAGTTACCACTAGTATTCTCCAAACTTCACTGGAAACCCCCAAGATTTCGCCATAAATACTCAAACTATCACTTGAAATCCACAGTATCACGCTAATAATTCACAGGACGTCCTAGAAATCCTCAGAGTGTATTAGGAATTATGATATTTCGCTCAGCATCACCAGTTACCATTTATTCATTCTCATGACCCCACAAGAACCTTCCAGTGTCCACTAGGAATTTCCAGACGACCCTTCTTAATCTTTTGAAAATTCTGCGAAGCCCCTTGAAAACCAAAAAAATTCTAAGGATTCTCTAGGGTAAATTGGGAAACTCATAGACCCAGCTCGTAAGGAACATCGTTGATTGAAAATCTTGTATAGAATGTTGGATAGTTTCCTAAAAAATCTCTAACCAAGAGCGAACGTAGAAGGAAATTGAAACACTCTCAATCATATGCACACTTTTTTATGGACTATATGTTTGCATTTCTGCTATTCAATAGAATAACACCCTTCAATTTATGAATCTCCTTAAAACTTAAGAAACACGATTTCATGCTCTATTTGTTTCTTTTACTGCGTTGTGTTTTTACATGCGTAATGTATATAATTCCATAATAATAAGAACTGTGGGCTGAAAAAGTAAGACAACATTTATGATCGAAACTTTGTGTGAGCCATAGACTTTTTATTGCTCCTTTGCTAGTATCAAATCTACGAAGTATACCGTTACTACGCTAACGCTCCTGTGTCAGTGCTTGTGCTTTGTTCAAATCTAAAGAAAAGTGTGTTTTATGTGTATCACTTAGTGGCAGACTCAAGTGGGCTGGTCACACAGTATGAATTCCTGTTAAAGGAGGTTGGTCTTTAGTTGACATACCGGTGAAGATTAATGACCTCATGAAACGTTGCGAATGCATTACCACTAGAGTGTGGCATATTTTTCTAAAGTTCTCAAAACTAAAAATTCGTTTGCTTTTCTGAATTTGAATTACATTCAAAGGGAAACCTCAAATTTTGAGCCAAAAATATTAAGATTTAGAGGTGGCACAAGCGACTTGAACGTGAACTTTCAAGTTATGAAATATTACCTTCAGTGAAGTCTTCATAACTTTGCTATTTTCTAACTAATTTCGAATCTCTTAGCATCATTCTCCACAAAAGTAAATTTATAAAATACTAGTGGTCCCGGCAAACTTTGTCTTGCCATCAAGTAGGCTGTTGAAAAACGCTATGGATCGTCCCATACAAAATGACAGTTCCGATCACTCTCATTTGTCCAATTTTGCTGGTGAATATCCTGAGATTTTTATTCACACAAACACTTCGGAACCCATGACGAACAAAGCGAAAAAAAATCATTCAAATCTATTGACCCGTTCGTGAGCCATTTCATTACATACAAACACCATTCCATTTTTATGTATATAGATTTGTAGAATATCAAATTAATCTTAAATCAAAAATAGTCTTAGTTAAAAGTAGTGTTATCCAAATTTTACCTTCTTTTAACTTAAAAAATCATATTTGTTTGACCATAACTTCATGAATACTCATTCGATTCCAAATCTTGTTTCTTTTACTGCGGTGTGTTTTTACATACGCAATGTATCTAATTCCATAATACAAAATTTATGATCGAAACTCTGTCTGAGTCATAGAATAATATGCTAGTATCAAATTTACGAATTATATCGTTACTACGCTAACGCTCCTGAGTCAGTGCTTGTGCTTTGTTCATACGAGCAGTTCCAAATCTAAAGAAATGCGTTTTTAAGTGTTATCACTTAGTGGCAATCTCAAATGGGCTGGTCACACAGTATGAATTCCTGATAAAAGAAGTTGGTCTACTGGAACGGTAGAAAATTTTGTGGAAAACTTTTTCCAGTTAACATTTTTTTCTATTCCTTAGAAAATTTGCTTTCATTTTCATAAAAAAAAACTTTGCTTATGAAATTAAGGTACCGCGGGGCAAGTGAGAATACGGGGTAAGTGGGACATTTCGTCATAGCTCAACGAGGAAAAGTTTTTCATGGGGGTATTCTTCTAGAAAGTTGAAGATACAATGACAAGGAATGTATTTAGCACTAAACATATTGTTATTTTTATTACCATGTGGTTCATGTAACAGTTGTCAGTTCAGCGCCATTTTCAACTTGCATGACAAATTGTGACACATTCCACGTCTTGCATTGACTCGCAAAAAATAAATGTGTTTTAAATCGAATTTCCATCAGTATGCTATAATTTTGAGTATTATTACAAGCTGCTAACGATAAACCGGTATTTTGTTTTCATTTCATATGAAATTTTCGATGGTCTATCTTACCCCAGAATATATTTGTACCTGGGGTAAGTGGGACCTATCAAAACAAAAACCAGAATCAAAACTTTTCGTACACGTTTCATACATTCTCCTAGAGAGTAGCACTAAAACATTCAAACAAATGATTTTTATCAAAAAAGATCAACCTCAAATTACGTAATTGCATAGGAGGGAGAAGAAAAGTGTTATTATTCTTTATTTTTAAATTTATTTTTTATTTTTGAAATACGACTTCAAAATTGAACAAACACACAGCTGAAATTTGAAATGCATCATGAGAACGATTACTTTTCTATTTTATTTGAACTTTATTTGTTATTTCTACCAAATTAAGTAGAGATGGAAAACAATTCCACCCCATAAGGTGGTTCTCTGCCATGCATATAAATAACAACAAAACATATTTATAATTTCGTCAATTATTGATTGTTTATGTTCTACATTTTAATTAACAACTTATAAATGATATATTTTGAAAATGTTTAATACCTCTTTACGCTTTTATTGAGGAATTTTCAGTTAATATTAAATGTGAGGTGACATACTATTAAATAAAGGGTTTCTTCCTAAAACGTAACGTATTTTATGGTTGATCCCTTATGTACATCAAATATGTACTTAAAATTAAAAATCAATGAATTATCAATCCTATTATTGTAATGGTTGACTTACTGATGTGGATTGACGCATAAAACTGGATGTGTCCCACTTGCCCCGCTTAGCGAGGCAAGTGGGACCATTGGCTCATTCTAAAACTTTCTTCCAAGGTTTTCACAATTTCGAAATTATTCGATTAGTTTCATGCACACACCAGCAAATATGTTGCCAAAACGTGATTGTGTTGTTGGATTTGAAAAATATTGACATTTGAAAATTTGATTGAACAATTTGTTTGAACTATCGTTTTTTTCGTTCCCACTTGCCCCGCGGTACCTTACCTTCTCAAAAATATATTTTTGAAAGTTTTCCACTAATTGGAACATAGTTTTTTCGGCTTTTGTTTACGAATTTTCTCAACGATGGAAAATTTTGTGGAAAACTGTTTCCAGTAAATTTTTTTTTTATTCCTGAGATAATTTGCTTTCATTTTCATAAAAAAAACTTTGTTTCTACGACGCTTCTTTCTTGAGTTATGATTTTTCAAAGTAAGTAGTGTCAGAGGAGAACAAAAAAATTCCAACTGAGTTTTCCGGGAAAATGAGCGACCCTGAATTTTTCTCAATTTTTTGTTATTCATATATTGATGAGCCCTGCCTGTGTAAAAAGTTTCATGAAAAACTGAGACCCTTCGGCCCACTTTGTACGGAAATAAAAAAAATCCCCAAGTGTGCATTTTATGGCAGTATGGGAGGAAACTAAAATTTCTAAAAATTACCAGGAACTCAAAAGTGCTTATTTGAGGCTGATATTTTGTACAACTCATATCGCATACTAGGTGAACAGTCAGAAAATAATTCTGATAGAAATTTCATTGCAATTACATTACGAGGCTCATTTATAATCTCAATGTGACTGTTATGCGGTTATAATTATCAATGTGACAAAGCAACTTGGTATTTTTTGAGAATTTGTAGAACAATCTCACAGATTTCAGTACGTTGATCGAAAGTATTTATCATTTGATGACTTTCTATGGACGGATTTCACGCTAACTCGACACGCGATTGGCAGCACCCCTTCAGAATTCAATGAAACTTTCTGGATGTCTAAAGTATGTAAAACTAAGATACTTTGCATATTTTGTTTTTTTCAAAATCGATCTAGACTAACATTTGGAAAGGGTCAAAGTTTTTTTTACTTTTTTTATAAACCCGTATAACTCGAAAACGTTAAGGCCTACAAAAAAGTGTTGTATGGGGGACAGTCGTGAAATTTCCTGAAGTTTTAGAGAAAAATATTGAAAAAATAAAAACACATTTTCTACACTGAAAAAAAAAATATTCAAAACTTCAAAGTCGATTTAAAAAAAAACGGCCACTTCAGATTTTGATCATCCTTAAGCAAAAAGTTTGTTAATTAAATTTACTAAAAGTCGTCCATACATTGCAAATTGGGCATATTTTAGGGAAAAAAGTTTTTCTAACATCGATTTTTTAAGTCCCAAAGTTTTTTTTTTACTTTTTTAAGCCCCCGTAAAACTCGAAAACGATAAGTCCTACAAAAAAGTGTTGTATGGGGGACAGTCGTGAAATTTCTTGAAGTTTTAGAGAAAAATATTGAAAAAATAAAAACACATTTTCTACACTGAAAAAAAAAATATTCAAAACTTCAAAGTCGATTTAAAAAAAACGGCCACTTCAGATTTTGATCATCCTTAAGCAAAAAGTTTGTTAATTAAATTTACTAAAAGTCGTCCATACATTGCAAATTGGGCATATTTTAAGGAAAAAAGTTTTTCTAACATCGAATTTTTTAAGTCCCAAAGTTTTTTTTTTTTTACTTTTTGTATAGACCCGTATAACTCCAAAAAGGGTAAGACCTACAAAAAAGTGTTGTATGGGGGACTGTCGTGAAATTCCCTTAAGTTTTAGAGAAAAATATTGAAAAAATAAAAACACATTTTCTACACTGAAAAAAAAAATATTCAAAACTTTAAAGTCGATTTAAAAAAACGGTCATTTCAGATTTTGATCATCCTTAAGCAAAAAGTTTCGTAATTAAATTTACTAAAAGTCGTCCATACATTGCAAATTGGGCATATATTAGGGAAAAAAGTTTTTCTAACATCGTATTTTTAAGTCCCAAAATTTTTTTTTACTCTTTTTTATAAACCCGTATAACTCGAAAACCGTAAGACCTACAAAAAAGTGTTGTATGGGGGACTGTCGTGAAATTTCCTGAAGTTTTAGAAAAAAATATTGAAAAAATAAAAACACATTTTCTACACTGAAAAAAAAAATATTCAAAACTTTAAAGTCGATTTAAGATCAATTGAATTTAATTTAAAAACTGTATAATTCCGTTTTATTTCTATTAACTACTCCCAATAAAACAAATATAATCTTCTTTGTGATTAAAACTCATTTATCACTTGAAAATATGATCATACTAGACTATTTAAAGCGAAATAAAAATAAAATAAAAAAATCATTTTGGACTTAAAAAAATTCGAAGTTAGAAAAAAAATTTCCCTGAAATATGCCTAATTTGCAATGTATGGACGACTTTTAGTAAATTTAATTACAAAACTATTTGCTTAAGGATGATCAAAATCTGAAATGGCCGTTTTTTTTTAATCGACTTAAAAGTTTTGAATCATTTTTTTTTTTCAGTGTAGAAAATGTGTTTTTATTTTTTCAATATTTTTTTTCTAAAACGTCAGGAACTTTCACGACAGTCCCCCATACAACACTTTTTTGTAGGTCTTACCGTTTTCGAGTTATACGGGTTTATAAAAAAAAGTAAAAATGAACTTTGACCCTTTCCAAATGTTAGTCTAGATCGATTTTGAAAAAAACAAAGTATGTAAAGTATCTTAGTTTCACATAGTCTTCACACCCAGAAAGTTTCATTGAATTCTGAAGGGGTGCTGCCAATCCCTTTGTCGAGTTGGCGTGAAATCCGTCTATGGTATTATCTCCAATTTGTCAAAATTGTCGAATGTGACTGTTCTGCAGTTATGGGCAGTGTGGAAGTGCTCATAAGAACACTACGCTGAGTAGCCGGCTCTGTCCCAGTAGGGACGTTAATGCCAAGATGAAGAAGAAGGATAATTCAAAAGACATCTTTGTAGGAAACTTCCAACAATTCCTTTAAGGAATCTCTAGAGTAATCCGTTCCGATTTTTTCGAGGAATCACTACAAGAATTCCTTGGACAAACTTTGAAGAAATTGTTGTAATAATGATTTGATGAACTTTTGTAGAAATCCGTTAATTTTTTTTTGGTGAGTAACACGAAAGGTTTACTTGATACATCACTAACTCGAAGGATCATCGGGTTAGGGAGGTATCCAGCTATAGAACACAAAACTAGTGCAAATGCGATCAAAGGGACCATCGAAGTAGCCATGAAAATTAATTTTAACTCTCTAACTCGATATCGAGATATTAAATATCAGGTAAGGAATAGTCGACTTTATAAAAAACCGAATAATTTTAAATTGCCTTTCAAATGTCAAATTTTTTAACGTCTTCCAATCCGGCATCCTTGCTTTCGATGGCCAGATCGTCCGACGCGTCATAGAGTAGATTTCACGTACTTTCAAACGACGAACGTCCGACTGAATTACTTGGAACGAAAAGCTTGCGGGTGCAGAAAAAAATCAATATCATAAACACTGACCGTCGTCGCACTCATGGCCTCTTCCTCTACGAGGGGCTCAATTTCTATGATAATGACCATCATTAGCATAGTACAAGTTTATTTAAGCGGATGATTTATGCTACCGTAGCGCTGCGCTGCACGAAAAACCCCTGCAAACTATCTCCGACTGGATCCGGATCGTAGTAGTCGTCGTCGTCGTCGTCGTCGTCGTCGTCGTCAAGACTTAGTTGCTGGGATGTCCGAATTGGCCCCTGCGGGATGTAACCAATGACGACGACGACGGCGACGATCCAAGCAAGCGAGCAAGTAGTTATGATAAACTGATTGCCCTCTCGGTGAGCTCTCTGAGCCGGGTGCAGTTCCCGCCTCTCAATGGGGGCGATGGAGGGCAGATCGCGTCGCATCGGTTGAAGCGCTACTTACTTCCCGATCAGTGGATTATAGCAATGTTGTATGAAAATTACCTATATCAATATTTGGTGCAAATAACATTTTTTGTATCGTTTTTTGTTAGAAGCACTTTGAGTTAGTGGAGGAAATAATTACAAAATTAAAAACAAGGTTATAATAACAAAACTTTTTTTTTAACGGTCATAACACAATTTGTTGTAGTAAATCAGATCATTCCCGAACAGTAAATTACAACAAAATTATATCACAATTACATCAAAATTTGTTACAAATGAATTGATTAACTCATTACGCGTGGTAAAGATAGAAAAATTATGGGTGAATTAAAAAAAAAACACGTGCTCAGGTGGGATTCGAACCTATGACTCTTGTATACTAGACGGGTGCTTTACCAACTAAGCTACCGAGCTTCAATAACTATCCAATAACTCAGATGGTTACAATAAGAAAGAAGGTTTCGAATTATGATTACAAAACGTGCAACCCGTGTAATAAAATCTATTACAGTTCTGTTGTAATCTCCTGGTCGGGATTCGAGCGAGCCACCGATCAACGGTAGGTCGCGCGTCCGGATATTGGCGCGATCGCGATTGGATGACAGCCGGGGAGTATGTTGTAGGTGTTTACAATGGCAAATTAATGGTTTTTGTGACTGTAATGGATTAGATGGCCTATGGCTAATCGAGATTGCGATGCTTATCGCCCTTGTAGAGCGGGCGGTGTCGGTGTGTGTGTATGAGTATGTTTATTGCAAGATGAGTATGCATGTGGCACTGGCAGAGATTTACGTGGGAGTTTCGGAACGATTCAAGACCAGCGGCGACGTGCCGTGTAGGAGAATGTGATAGGTGGTTATTCAAGAGTAGGAATCTCGGAGAAACGTGACTTGTGTCTATTGACAATTGAACGAAGTTCTGCTAGGAAAAGCTTAGGTTATTTCAGAACAAAAATCTAATCTAATAGATTGAATTTGTATTCTATATTACATAATCTCAATAATTTTCAGTACAGTATGGAACCGATTTTGTCAGCCTCTTATGGTGATAAGCTGTTCGCTGCCTTCATTTCCCAAACAAACTTGATAATTAGACATTTTGATAAATCTACAAAACCATTAATGAAAAAAAGGTAATCATTATTCAATTGTTTCTAGGCTTATATCATGTGTTATACTGTTCAAAATTATACAGTTAGAATGCAAAGTGACATATAAAGAAATTTCCTTACGTTTAAAAATAGTGCACCTAATTAAGCACGTGGAGTTACCCCTTAGTATTAAATCAAATATGTTTATATCTAGCTGCAAATGAGATCTTATGTAGTATTCAGGTCTTTCTTTAACACTTGGTCACTATTTTAATGATAATCTCTAAAGTCTATTTTAAATTAAAATCTTAATAGTTTCTTTTCTAATCCAAATTGACTATTATGAGTGAAACTATGGAATCAAAAACATACATGTGCTCAGTTGGGATTCGAACCCAAGCTTGTATCCTTCTGAGGTATTGAGCCATCGAGTGGTTCAGTAGCTTAGTTGGTAATGTGATCGCCTAGCATACAACATCCGTGCTCAATATTTGCAACATCCCAAAAAGTTTAGAATCACCGGTAAGTATAGTTGCTGTTTTAGTGATCCTGAACTTTTCGAGGGTGTTGCAATATCCGACATAGAGATTCCATACTTTTTGCGGGTAGTGTACGTGTCAATATAATACATTTGTTTTTTTTTTTTTTCTACTTACAGGTATTCTACAAACAAACTCAAGGATTTATTAATGGTCATTTGTACGTCAAAATCTACTTGCATGTGTTGCCTACACAACATGCATTTTTTGCTGAAGTCTGTGCGTCTCCTGGTGAGTGAATGTTGAACTAAAATGTCGACCTAGTAGAAGAATGCGCAGTCTTGTGCTCAACATTAGATTATCTTTTTGAAAATATTCTTGTATTGTTCTCTTACATAGATACATGCAAATTGAACGAAACTTTCTCCATAGAACTACAAATTGAACATTTATAATCATAAAAAATCACAAAATTTGTCTAAAATTGAATTAAATTTTGTACAAGTATCGCTGTGTATTCCGTTATTACTTTTTCATCGAAATTCTGCAAAATTTCCTTAAATCAAAAATAAGGTTTTTACAATTACCTAGTGGTCCCGGCAAACTTCGTCTTGCAATCAAGTAGGCTGTTCAAAAATGACATGCGATCTCCTATACAAAATGACAGATTTCACTAAACTTTTGCCACGCCCGAACACTTCGGAGTCCTGGACAAATGCAACAGTGAAAGAATAATTATTATGCAGATTAATGGATCCGTTCTCAGACCAACTCGTGACATACAAACACTACTCCATTTTTAATTATGATTGTACCCCGTTTGGCATAAAGTCGTTTGGCATAAGAGCGGTTCCAAAGAAAATGACGACTTTTTTTTCCCAAAAATGCCTTTTTGCATCATCGGCTCGCCATTTTGACTCTAGCCTTACTTTTGAGAAGGGCCTAAGAAAAAAATCCTTAATAATTTTCAAAAAATTATAACTTAGAAACGGTTTGTCCGATCAGTTTGGTGCCTTCCGCAAAGTTTTAGGTTATTGTAGGGACTATATGGAAAAAAATATACACAGTAAAAACAAATGTTGTAATTTTTTATATATCGAAAATAAAGCTTAAAAATCAATTTTCTCAAAAATCGTATTTTTGATTTTTTTTTATATGTTAAAGTAGACAAAAAATGAAGTCTTTTGCACAGTGGATCAAGATGGAGAAATCATGGACAAAAAAGTTATGATTTTTTGAAAATAGGTGAATTTTTGAAAATGGTCATAATAAACTTTTTAAATATTTTTAAACTCGATTTTATGAAAGTACGCAAAATTTACAACAAAAAAGGTACACGGAAAAATCAGGCTAACTTTTACCGTTTTAAAGATACAGCGATTTTAATACAAAATTATGATATAATTTTCAATTTTCGGTCATTATAATATAACTTAGAAACGGTTTGTCCGATCAGTTTGGAGTCTTCCGCAAAGTTTTAGGTTATTGTTGGGACTATCTGGAAAAAAATATACACTGTAAAAAAAATGTTGTAATTTTTTATAAACAGTGGGATTCCGTTTTTGGCAACAAAGTTTAAATTTTCAGTTGCCAAAAACGGAACCATGCCAAAATCGGAACCCATATTTCAAACTTTATTTTTCAACAATTGGTTTTGAAAACATCATTACAATGTTAATACATCCTTTTTATGAAATTATATGGCGTTGAGACTTCGAAAAGGTTCACTTCGAAGCATTTTCCCGAAGGGTTATACCATGCTATGAATCGATAGCCCCGTAATGTTAAATCTGGCAAACATTTTTCTGGTGGCGTTATTACGCCTTTACGTCTTCAATTATTTTTCAGTAGCTTTATGTATATTTTTTGTATAAGAGAGGGCCTTGTAAAACCAATAATCACATAAGTGACTTTTATTGAAGAACTGGACACTTTATTAAAACTATAAAAGAACACGATTTTTTTTTTGTTTTCTTTTAAAGACGTATTTGTGAATCAAAAGCGCTGGGTATTGCAAAACGGCATGAACTGTTTTTTTCTAATTAAATGACCATTTAAAATCAGTTTAACTTTTGGAGCATAAAATTTGAAAAATGCGACAAGTTTAGAATTGCTACTTCAATTTATGTTTCTGATAAAGTAAAGCAATTTATAATGCATGGTTGACTGCATCAAAAGGGCAAACGTAAACATGAGATGATGCATAAATGTGACTTGTAATTTTGTAGAATTTAATTTTTACTTGAAATAATTTCTAATTGAGCTTGATATGTGTTTTACATCTGTCTTATGAAATCAACTGAAATTTACAGGATCCTGTTATGAATCCCCAAGAACCTTATAGGAATCTTCAGGTTCTTATAACAAATCTACAGAAAAAATGCTTGAGCTCTGATGCATCTTGCCAAGCATCCGTAGGATCGCATAGAGTTC
The DNA here is from genome assembly GCF_002204515.2 of Aedes aegypti. Classification (NCBI taxonomy): domain Eukaryota; kingdom Metazoa; phylum Arthropoda; class Insecta; order Diptera; family Culicidae; genus Aedes; species Aedes aegypti. The sequence goes on from NC_035107.1 coordinate 30,593,059, forward strand.
TTAGAATCTTGTTATGGAATTTGCTAGGAGTTAACATCTTGGAATTCCGCTGCGATGTTGGTGAACAAGTCTCTCTCAAGTCTCCGATGAAAAATTTAAAAGTTTATTATTATTAGGCTACCACTAGCACACCGCAAATTCCTCTAGGAACCTTTTACAAAATCCCCAAGTTTTCACCGGAAATATTAAAAATACTAATCGAAATTCTCATTATCCCGCTTAAAATTTACAGGACGCCCTAGAGTTTATTAGGAATAACCAGATTTTGGATATAATCCTCAATAACCAATTATACACTCTAAGGATCCCTCAACAAGCCCTTAGTGTCCACTTGGAATCTGCAGATATCCTCATGAATTCGTTAAAATTTCTGAAAAGTCCCACAAGTGCCAAGAATCCTCATAGACTCAGCTCGTAAGGAAAATTTTGATGATAATGAGACCCGTATCCTTGATTAACAATCTTGTACAGAATTCTGGATCGTCTCTTAACAAATCTAACGCCTTACAGAGTCTATAGAATAGAAGGAACGTAGCTTCAAATTGTTGACGCAGAAAGATCAATATACACACCAATACCACAGACAAAAAGTTAAAACACTCTCAGTCATATTTATCGCACGCTTCAATGATATTATTGAGAATAAATTGTAGTTTGAACTGTATTCGCATTTGTCATGTTATTTAATGAAATTTATTAAAAGTTATGATACACGACCTTTTGCTATACATATTTGTATCTATTATTGTGGTGTGTTTTTACATGCTCAATGTATGTAAAACCATAATAATAAAGACCGTAAGCCAAAAAGATGAGACAAAATTTATGATTGTAACTCTGTGTGAGTCTTAGATTTTTTGTTTCTCTTATGTCGGTGCTGGTGCTTTGTTCAAACAAGCTGTTCCAAATCTGAAGAACAGAGTTTTTAATTTTAGCACCTACTGGCAGACTCAAGTGGGCTGGTCACTCAATATGAATGCCTAAGAAAAGAGATTGGTCTTTAGTTGAGATACTGGTAGAGATTGGCCAATGTATGACCAATGAACATTCTGAAATAAAGAAGCGCGTACGCAAGTCCTTAGTCGTTGGTGAGATTTGAGGAAATATCGACGAAAATGGAGCTCTGGAATTAATCGGTGTGAAGTTGACATGCTTTTTAAATGACTAAAGCAACAGTCACGATAATATTTACAAAAATTTACAAATATAAATGGTATTGAAAAATGTTGCCAAAAACGGATCCATTTTGTTGCCAAAATCGGGGGATGCCAAAATTGGAGCATGCCAAAAACGGAATCTTACTGTATCGAAAAAAAAAGCTTAAAAATCAATTTTCTCAAAAATCGTATTTTTGTTTTTTTATTTTAATTTTTTTATATGTTAAAGTAGACAAAAAATGAAGTCTTTTGCACAGTGGGTCAAGATGGAGAAATCATGGACCAAAAAGTTATGATTTTTTTTAAAAAAGGTTGATTTTTCAATATGGTCTAAATAAACTTTTTGAATGCTTTTCGACCCGATTTTATGAAAGTACGCAAAATTTTCAACAAAAAAGGTATATGAGAAAATTTTGATAATTGCTACCGAAACATTTGAAAAGTTTATTATGACCATTTTCAACAAATTCACCTTTGTTTTTAAAAATCATAACTTTTTTGTCCATGATTTCTCCATCTTGACCCACTGTGCAAAAGACTTCATTTTTTGTCTACTTTAACATATAAAAAAATAAAAAAAATCAAAAATACAATTTTTGAGAAAATTGATTTTTAAGCTTTATTTTCGATATATAAAAAATTACAAAATTTTTTTTCCAGTGTATATTTTTTTCCAGATAGTCCCAACAATAACCTAAAACTTTGCGGAAGGCACCAAACTGATCGGACAAACCGTTTCTAAGTTATAATTTTTTGAAAATTATTGAGGATTTTTTTCTTAGGCCCTTCTCAAAAGTAAGGCTAGAGTCAAAATGGCGAGCCGATGATGCAAAAAGGCATTTTTGGGCATAAAGAAAGCATGTGCAAAATTTCATCCAAATCAAAAAATACAAAAGTAAACCGACATTCGAATTCAAATGGTACCGCTCATAAGGTCGTTAGCGTTAGCGTTAGCGTAGTTACTAAAATGGTACCGCTCATAAGGTCGTTTGGCATAAAGTCATTTGGCATAATGGTCGTTTGGCATAATGATATGAATGAATATCGGCATTTTCGAAGCTTTGACCGAGATCAACACCACCGAGCCCATAGCAAAAGTTGTTTGTAGGTTCTCAACAAGCGTGGGAGTCGTTCAAGTTATGAATGTCAAAAATTGTTGTGATATTAGAGAGCATAACTAAATTAAACTCGTTCCGGGTCTGGTGGCAAATCTTTTCGAAATAATAATTTTCTCTACATCCCAGAACATAGAGTATCTTTGAGCTTGTTGCGATTTATATTTTAAAATAGTAAATTGGCATAGAAAGTTTGCAGTTATTAATAAAGGGAACGCTCATAGAATATTTCGATGCAGATCAAGCTCTGTCCCAGTTTGGATGTAACACTTGAGGAAAATTACTTGGTAAAGAAGCGAAAATTGATTTGCAAAATAAATAATATTTTTTCCAGCATATCTCCAAAGCATATCTCCAGTATATCCCCGAATGTCGGTTCTCCGAATGACAGTTCCCCGAAAAGTGGTGCAGTTTAAATGGGTGCTATAATAGTCTTCAGTGACTGGATGGTGAACGAGAATCAAAAGAAAGAGGTATTCTATTATTCTCGGCTATACACATTTTGGCAAAAATGCTGAGGACGGTAAAACTCGAAAGAACCGCCAATTAAATAAAGTTGGGTGCAGATGGCCAGTTCGTTCACCACCCTGAAATGTGTAAAGTTACGACAATTATGAGTGCCAAAAACATTTCGGGGAAGTGGGCTATTCGGGGAACTGGCGTTCGGGGAAACGACATTCGGGCATCCGACATTCTGGGAAAAGTAACACAACCCATCGAAGTAACTGCAGTAATTGATTTCTCTTTTCGCGATAACTTGAGCAGATCAATGTTATCGATTGCCACCTTTTGGTTAGATGGAAACAAAAAACAAAAATATCTAAAAAATATAGCTCTAAAGAATTGCTTTGTATAAAAAAGGTGAAATTTATTTAAATTTTAAGTCTAAATATATCAAAATATTCTGTGCAAAAATTTATTTCAATTTGCGAAACTCAAAGAAGAACTAATATTTGAAAGAAGGGTGATTTCTGGATAAATAATAAAATACTATTGGCAATAACTTTTCTAATATGCTTTAGTTTATTCATAAGCGTATGATTGTTGAATAAAGTGTGATTTTGTATCAATTGACTCCAAAACACGCCTGATCATCGGAAAGATTCAATAGAAACGTGAAAACGGATGTCATATTAAGAAATTCTTGGTTTCAGACTCATTATTCCAAACGATTATTATGCCAAATGACCATTATGCCAAACGACTTTATGCGAAATGGCCTATCACCTTTAATTATATAGATTTATATTTTTCAATCAAATACGGTGCATTTGATTAAAATTGTGTCTTTGCTGAAGCTTCAGTAAATAAAGAGCTTTTTTCATCAATTTTGTTAATGAGCAATTCTCGCTGAAACCAGGCCGTCATCGGCACCCATCGTTAGAATTCCAATTTTATGTCACTGATCGCTAGTTTTTGATAAAACTTAAGGGTGTTCCTTTCTGTTTTCTCAAATTGGTGGACCCCTCGTACGCCAGCTAGCTGAACAGTTTGCGAAAAAGCCCATTTTTTAATAAATTTTGGGTATTTCTTCACGGAATATGTCTCATATTTCGCTTGGAACACATAGCAAACTTAGTGGCATCGTATATAGAAAAGATATAGCTTTCATTTAAACTTGAAAAAAAATTTACGGCCATTTAAAATTTGGCCGCCATCTTGAATTTTGTTAGAAAAATCGATTTTTCACCATTAGCGCACCGCTAGTTTTGAATTCTGAGATCACCATCAGAAAGCTGAGGAAAAATTGCGTAAGATAGGCTACAGAAACTAGGTGAGCAATGGTATTTACCCTATCAAATGAACGATTTTCTAAATCATGTTATACGATTTTGACGTATATGGCGAGTGCAATCAATACAAACATCATTTTTTGTACAACAAAGAAACAAGTTTTCAACCTTTGGTGTTTTATTCGAGTCGAGTAAAGAATAAGAATATTATTTTTAGTGAAAAAAATCTAGCGGCCATCTTGGGTTTTGACGCCATCTTGATTTTAGGTAATAGAATTAATTTTTCATCTTGATCAGGCCCGGATTTGGGGGGGTGCCAAGGGAGCAAATGCCCCGGGCCCCCCGATGAAAGGGGCCCCCCGAGGAATCAAAATTAAGAACAAAAAACATTTTGAAACACTTCGCCATATTTTCTCTTTAGACATTTGGCATTTAATTCTAACGTAAAATCAACTTTCCAATATTTGAGTTATTTTTCTTTCTTTCCTAATCTCACAGTATGGTTTGGTCAATTATCATGCTTCAATACATTTCAAAAAAAAAATGAATATTAGGCCTAAATCTTCTAAGTTCTACTAGTATTCGAAAAATATTTGAATTAAAAATACGCTTATAACGTTTTTGCATGATCTAAAGAAATTCGGCTAAACTTGTAAAGCACTGCTCAATTCAAAGAGATTATCTGGTTCCTTCTTCTTCTTCTTCTTTCTGGCGTTACGTCCCAACTGGGACAAAGCCTGCTTCTCAGCTTAGTGTTCTTATGAGCACTTCCACAGTTATTAACTGAGAGCTTTCTATGCCAATTGACCATTTTTGCATGTGTATATCGTGTGGCAGGTACGAAGATACTCTATGCCCTGGGAAGTCGAGAAAATTTCCAACCCGAAAAGATCCTCGACCGGTGGGATTCGAACCCACGACCCTCAGCTTGGTCTTGCTGAATAACTACGCGTTTACCGCTACGGCTATCTGGGCCTATCAGAACCTTTAAATTTAAACATATCATATATTTAAATCTATCAGCCTTGTGTACTTTATATTTGCTAGTAGGGGAATATCATTAATTTTCGACCTGCAAGAAATCTGTGCCAAATTTCGGACTTTCATTCAAAGTAGGCCAAAATCGTATAAATGGGTCGAAAATTGATGGTTTTCCCCTACTGTGAATACTTTTTTTTAGAGAAAGCGGCAACCAGAGAAAAACTGGAAACTTGTTCTGAATAGAATCAAAAAGAAGCTTTGTAAAAAAACCGGCTTTGAAGATTTTAAGAGATTTTTAACTCCATACAAATTATGTAGAAGCCAATCTCCTACAAATTATTATATTTTTCCTTTTGGACGCAAAAATCACATCAAAACATTGTTAAAAAGCTTAAAAACAGTCGAATTTTTCAATGTATATAGCTAACTAACAAAAATGTCACTACTTTGATTTCGCGCCCCTCATATATTTGGACCGAACATCTCGTTTAAAACTCAAATTCAATGCGTTAGTTTGTGAAATCCCAAAACGTGCTGAATTTTGAATAAAACCCGGGCCACCCGAAGCCTAAATCCGGCACTGATCTTGATAGCACTCAGCATGTTGAATTTAGAGGCTACCAATAAAAAAAGGTTACGTATACACTTCTTCTTATTATTCTTCATTTTATTGACGTTACGTCCCTACTGGAACCGAGCCTGATACTCAGCTTTATTAGTTATAAATCCAGGTTATTAAACAGGAATTTTCTTTTTTAATACGATTTCTGACAACAGAATAATTCTTCGACGTATCTTTAAATTCAGTAATAATGAATAAATAAATTCAATAAATGAAAACCGTCAAAAACATTGATTGTATTAAACAAACATTTTTTTACCGTATGCATTGTTGTTCATTGTATGAAGTTTATAGATTGCGTGTCGGGACATTAGTAAGCCTTGTGGTAATATCTGTAGTTCTAACGTAAAACATTGACAAGAGTGCATTAAATTTATAATGAAAGTCTTAAATTTTGAAGCAAAAAATATCCTTGATTTTCTAAGTCATAAAGTATCGTCTTTAGTACCACCCAACATGCATGTGAAAAATAGCGAAATTGAATGATGAGAAGCAGGTTTTGTTCTAATGTGGACGTAATTCCGAAAGGCAGGTGTATAATTTCGAGGTTAGAAAAACTGGCGGCCATCTTGGCTTTCGACGCCATCTTGGTTTTTAGCAGTTGCATGATTTTTTTTCCATCTCAGTGCTCATCATGTTTAATTATAAGGCCTCCGTTAAAAAAAACAATCGGATTCTATCTTTCTTATCTTATCTCAGCTATTCAACTGATTGTTCATTTGTATCAATGATCAAAATCCAAGATGGCCGCCAGATTTTTTCACTCAAATTAATACTCCTATTCTTTATCTGTCTCAAATAATACACTAAAGGTTGAAAACTTGTTTCTTTGTTGTACAAAAAATTATGTTTGCATTGATTGCACTCGCCATATACGTCAAAATAGTAGAACATGATTTAGAAAATCGTTCATATCATAGGGTAAATACCTTTGCTCACCTAGTTTTTGTAGCCTATCTTACGCAATTTTTCCTCAGCTTTCTGATAGTGATCTCAGAATTTAAAACTAGCGGTGCGCTAATGGTGAAAAATCGTTTTTTCTAACAAAATTCTAGATGGCGGCCAAATTCAAAATGACCGCCAATTTTTTTCAAGTTTAAATGAAAGCTATATCCTTTCTCTATACGATGCCACTAAGTTTGCTATGTGTTCTGAGCGAAATATAAGACATATCCCGTGAAGAAATACCCAAGATTTATCAAAAAATGGGCTTTTTCGCAAACTGTTCAGCTAGCTGGCGTACGAGGGGTCCACCAATTTGAGAAAACGTATAGGCCCACCCTTAAGTTTTATCGAAAACTAGAGATCAGTGACATAAAATTGGAATTCTAACGATGGGTGCCGATGGCGGCCTGGTTTAAGCGAGAATTGCTCAATATGACGCTCAATCGCAGGAGCCATTGCACTACGTGCTCAGAGCCCTGAGCAGGCTTAGAAAAAAATAAGGTTGATATTTTCTCAGAGCACTAGGCAGAATACAGAGAATTTTTAGCAGCTTTACACATAATTATTAGTTTTATTCAAAAATAGGAGTTACTTATTTTGATGAAATCAATTATTTGGAACACATTTGATGAAATTAACGATGACCATCATTCGCCTTACTTTTCACATAACTCACAACACCGATAATTGCCATGGAAACGCGCGCCAAAAAAAATCAATCGCATTACGCCTCGATTGCATAATGATACCAGCCCCAGTGGTAACCGAATAATGCCCATCGAAAACGGAAGGAAGCTCCAAGTGCACACGCTATGTACTTCGCAGAGTGCTGAGCTGTCTTCCTCGTTTCCAGCAATCGTCGTCACTTAATACCTTTTCGTGGTAGTTATGGAGCGCTTTCTTCGATTCGTCTTCGAGTCATCGTATAAACAGACCGAAAATTTCCACATTGCCAGCGCCCGCCGACCGCCAGTTATAATACACACACTGCAGCCCTGCATTTATTAGGAGCAGTCGAACACTAGGGTATAGGTGCTTGCGGAACGCGGTGCAGCCCCAAAATTAAATATTTACACAAACTTTTATCAAGTTCAGTGCACGCGTTTATGAACTGGCTTGAACATCACTCACGCCAGGGCTGGTAGCAAAACAGACTGCAAAACAAGAGTGACTTAAATGATCACAATAGTGACTAAAAATTACTTCAAAACTACATGTATTTATCCAATAAAAGTGCATAGAAACAAAAATGGATATTAAAATATGAAGAACAGTAGAATTAACCAGCCCTACCAGCCCTGCTCACACGCACGATGGGTTGATTGACTCCCTGAGAACCCCCCCGTCCCTGTGACTGACGTGCAGCACGATCCGATCGATCCATCCGAGCATTGAGGAAGTGCATTAGCTAATGATGTACAGCTGAGGAGGTACACCAAGGTGACTATGACGACGACGCACGGTGTGATGGTTGAGGACGACACCACCCCAGCTTAGAAATGGATTTCCGTGAGGAACAAACAAACGGAATGCTCCCGTTTGTAAGCGAAAATAAACAGTAGGCTTACGGTACGGCGTTGCCTTGGAGACGATGGGCATCTTCCGAAATATATATGTGGCTGGATGGGGATGACCATGGTTGTAATAATCCTTCCACCTCTGCCCTGCAGTCTAAATTTAGAAAAGAAACTGGAAACTGATCAACATTTTCGTTTCTATTCAATTTTGAACTGAAAATTCGTATTCCGTAGCGACCATTGGTATGCATCTTTCTTATTATACAATAATAAAGGTGCAAAAGAAGAAAATTTATGTTATAGCCATAAAACAGATCATGTTCTACAACTGGTCGATTAAGTTCTATAGAAAACTTAAGAATAAAACAATCAATGGTTATGTCTTTATTAAGTATGTTCTATGCCAGATTGTAACCATAGAAAACAAAGTTGAGGTTAAAATTCAAAATTTCTTTTGTAAATGTATTTTTTTATCGTAAAGTATCTTTACTTTTTCACATATTGATTCACAATTCAAAATATGGTACATAACAATAGAATATATAGCTATTTTATCGTTTCATGTATTGCAGCTATAACAATCCTTCAGTATTACCTGAATATCAATCAGTCTAGTTTGTTGATCGTTAGTTGGACGAACCGGATTTCGTTATCAGTGCTTCGGGGGAATGTGGTGTTTGAACAACTGTTGTAAAACATGACTAACAGAAGTAAATGATATCATACATGAGTGTGATATTTTTTGCGTTTATCATTAGTTGGAAATCCGATGCAAATTGATACAAAGATTGCATAACTTAAAAAATTGCTGAGTTATTGCAAGATAAGCTGAATTGTCAGTGAAAAACTTGTTGAGCTGGTACAGGCTTTCTCCGTCATGCTGGATCAGTATTTTGTATGCTAGTAAACTTCAAAAACTTACATGATTTCCTTTTTTTCTATGAGAGATTTTGTTAGTAACTGAAGTTAGAGTGATACTCTTTCTAAATTTAAATTGAAATCCAACGTGTGTACAGTATTGGGCAAAACATTTGCAACTTTTTCGATTTTCCATACAAAATGACCAACTTTGATAAGCTATATCTCGGTTATTAATTAACCAATTTGATCAAACAACACGAATTTCAGCCAAATGTTGGCCAAATATCTATCTGTCACAAAAAGCTTGGATTCAAAATCAGCAGACTGTCCTCTGTAATTAAAATTTCACGAAAGCTGCGTCCATAAATTACTTAGCATTTTTTAGCCAATTTTTGACACCCCCCACCCCCATCGTAGCCTATTTTCCCATATCTAATACATGGTTCGTAGCAAAATCGTAGACTCCCCCCTCTCCCCTAAAATGCTACGTCATTTATGGACGGTCCCTAAGTAATACTTTCTAAAATTCATATCTTCGCATCTAATAGACATAGAGAAAAATGACCGTCAGTATTTTTTAAAGAAATCGTTTTTTTTTCAATTGCAAGCACATTTAACACCGAGATGTTTTGAGCCAATCGCAAGAAATAGCGTTTTGAAGTTAAAAAGTCCGGATTTACCATGAATTCACATTCAATATTGATCTCTTACGGTCAATGCATAGTTCAATACACCTAAACGAATATCGCCAGCCGCACGATCATATTTAGATATATTTAGGGATGGTACACAAATTATGTCACGCTAAATTTCAACTTTTTCGACCCCCTCCCCCCCCATATGTCACACTTTTTGTATGAGTGCTCCGGAAATTTTGTAAGGCTTGTCACGCTTGGCTCGACCCCCCCCCCCCTTGGAGCGTGACGTAATTTGTGCATGATCCCTTATACGAAGTTAGCGACTAAAGATTTTATTGCTAAAGATTTTGGATTGAAAAATCATCACGAGTGAGCTCTGCTCAGTATTCCGACCAAACAATTCTTGAGGATTATTAATTATGCTATGCAAAATATTGTTCATCGTTCTAAGCGTAGTATAAGTCCAAGTTAATCCTGAGCAATTACTGCTCCTGCTGAGAAAATCCTGCTACAGGATCTGAGAGACCTATGATCAGAATTTTAAACAAAGCATGTTGAGTATTCTTAGTGAATTCTGAATTGACTGGTGAGAAATTCACTTTTACTCATTTGGTGCGAATTCTACTATATAGTAATAAAAAAATTTGCTGCAGAGGACAAAGATTTTATATTCTGTTCAGAATGCCGAGTAAATCATGAGAATTTTGATCAAACCTTGCATCATTGACACAGGAATCATGACGAACCCTGCTCAAATTTTGAACAAAACCTGTTCAATATTCTGAGTAAACCTTGCTCTGGGCTGCGAGCAAATCGTGTTCAGAATTCAAAGTGATTTCCAGCAAACCATAATATAACGTTACACCAACATGTTCTAGTTTCAATAATAATGATTGACGGCCTCCGAATGTCGTTTTCTCGAAAGCCTGTTCTTCAAGTGTCACTTTCCCAAATTCCGGAATATCCCATTTCTCATTTTTTGGAACCTATAATGTTTATAGCTTTATACGTTTCAATGTAAAAGAGCCTGTTTCTCAGCCTAGTGTTTTCAGGAACACTTCCATAGTCATTAACTGAAATCTTTGCTGACCAAGAATTTCCAACCCGAAAAGACGGTTCATCGGTGGTAACCCTCAGCTCAAATGGCTGACCAAGGTTAAATAGGATCCTTTATTTTGCAGAAATGCACCCAAATACAATGAACATTAAGAGAAAACAGCAAATTTTAAAATAAAACGGGCTCACCATAATATCGGTCAACGAAAAACGATCAACTGATGGACATACACTTCGTAGTTGCTATTCCATGATAAACCAGGATAGTTGTGCTGTACAGAGAACCACTCAGATAGAGCACTACCCTTAATATGTTTAGGTTCACAACGGCGCCGGCCACGTCCTTATGTTCATCGGAGAGAGGAAAGAATATTAATTAGATAGCCATTGTCACTAGAAAATCGGAGAATCTCCTACATTTCTCACATCTACCTTGGGAGTAGGAAATTTTTGTTAGTGATGGAAGTAGGAATGTTTTTCTAGCGATAGATAGAACTGATCATGTTTGAAGTCATTATCAAGGATGAAGAGAGAGATTGAGAACGAGAGCTATCAAGAAGAAAGTTACAAACATGAGAAACGAACGGGCCTGAGATTGAATCCACAATCTCTTATTTGGGAAGCCGAAGCAATAGCCATTAAAACGGGCTCACCAAAATATAATTAAAAAAAAAAACTTTAAAGTACATACAATTTGCATGAACAAATATCAAAAGCGAAGAGAAAACTAGAAACAACAAAACACTGTTCAAAGTTTCAGAGAACATAAGTCAAATAGTGCACATAGAAATGAAACTCAAGAGCCAAATCAACGGTTTGTTTGACAGATCTAGTTTTTCCAAAGCTGGGGCTTATCGAAGCATCTCATCCAATTTATCCGTTCAACCAACCATAACCGAACCACGTTTCCATGAGCGTAAGACATCCGTAAGAAGAACGTGATCAACGACAAAGTACGCGCGATGCAAATTTCACATATTCCACCTGTTTTCGGGGCTGGTTTTGCTCGCCGAACGAGCAACTGTCGATCGAATGATACTCTAGCGCGCCGTGTGCGGTGAAAGTTTGTCCGAAACCATCTTTTTCAGAGCATAAACGAGTGCGGATGGGTTGAAATTACCACCACCATCATCATCATGATCATCAACAGCATCGGAGGACGAGAAAAACAAAAAACGTGTACGCGCGTAACACGCTTTCGTCGTCATCTGCGTCCAGAGCTTGTAGTAAAGTAAATATAAAACTAATGCGGCCGCAAAAATTTAATTAATCCGGTTCGGCGACAACCGGACGTCTCGGCGTACCGTCGCAAATGTCGTGATTTTCATTTTCTAGGGTAGGGGATGTAATGTTCGGACAGTTTGAATCAAATCTTTGATTTTGTAATATTACATAATTGATATTATGAAATTCAGTGAATTAGTTAATTTATGTAAAGTTATAAGATTTCAGACAGATTAAAATCAATGCCCAATAGATCAACAGGTTTTTGGGTGGTTCGTCTACCCTAGAGGGAATTGATTTTAAGCTAGCAACTGTCACTAAAAAAATGGAATCCTTCTATATCTGTACTACATTCCGATGATTCATTTTCAGAGCTGTATCAAACTTTCTCGAAATTTCCAAATCAATTTCTCAGACTTGATATAAGTGAGCATACAGTATAACCCATAAGAAAACTGAAAAGTTCACAGACATGAATTTAGCACAACCAGGCGTTGTTTTATTGTTTTCGTATGGGAGACTTAGTCACTATTTTAATGGAAGCCTCTAAAAAGCCTCTATTTTAATGCAAGGTCTTTAAAGTTTATTTTTCGATTTATATCTTATAGTTAATTCTGGTATTAGAGATTCCTTTGAGACTATTTCATAGTTTCTTCATAGATCATCCCATCATAGATTTCTCGAGGAAATACTTCAGGAACTCCCCCGAGATTTGCTCAGGAATACATTCAGAGACTCCTCCAGGAATTCTATGAAAATTCGCCCAACATTTCTCGCAAAACATCGTTCTGAAGTTTCTCCAGTTATTTCTCAAGGATGCAGCAGTCTAACGCTGATAGCACAAATGTTCATCACATTTTCAATTCCTATTTCTCATAATTCAAATTAACCAGTATGATTTCTTGCTCGTTGCTAAACTACATGTAGATAATCGATTTTATTCTTAAAACTGCCAAAAATATGGAAAAATGATTAGTTAAATGATTGTATCTTTTTCGATTTTCAACCAAGCATTGACCTATTTCCCAGGCCAAGTTGAATTTTGTTAGCGTGCATTGGCTCAATACTTGATCTTTTTCGTTTACAACGAATGAGCAAGAGAGAGTCAGTGGCCTCTCATTATGCTAAGGCCACTCACAGTTTACAAAGCTTTCCGATTGTAGGCCCTATTGATGGAAAGAGATCCGCTCTTCGGCCGTTTTGAGTAGAGGGCCAATGACTGATTTGGAAGAAGCCGTTTTGAAAATCGGGTTAATAACGGTAAGTTTTAAGATTATGTTGACAATGTTTGCAGAGTTTGTAGGTATAGGGAGATGCTATCGAATAGTATCAAAGCCCGATTTGTTTACAATTGGGTCCTAAAATTTTTAATAAAATCTTGTTTTTATTTAACAACACGAAAGAGCATGTTATTTCAACTAATTTAGCATTTTTTCCCGCTCAAATAACGGCTATATCATGTTTTAACTTTAATTTAAAAATTGGGTCCATAAATGAACCTTAACACTTGAGATCATGTTTGACGTTCGCTTAGTCGACAAAAACACCACAGGGGTTTTAGTTTTAACACTGGGGTTGTTCCTATCTGACATTTCGGAAGGGACACGGAAAACAAAATACACCCAAAATTTGAGTTTAAGCCAAGGGGTGTGACAAAATCTAAAAAAAACATAATAAAATGTTTTTTGGACTTAAACCAACGGAAAACATTAAAAAATTGAGTAAACATGTATTTTTGGCCTAAACTTTAGCGATTGGCACTAAAATCGGGACAGGGCTTTAGGACCCTATTTGATCATTGGCCCTTTAGAAATGTAACGTGATCTGATGATTGGTCCTTTTAAATAGTTACGCGTGAAAATGACAACCGAATAAGATTTATAATATATTTTTTCATGGGACACACTGTACTTTTCTGACTCGTTGATGGTCGCCTGTCTTCTGGGTGGATACTTTTCACCTGTTTCTAGGCGGCGATGATGACGAAGCTGCCGCGAGATCGGACGCGATATGACATTGAAACTGACCATTCCCGTCGTGGTCGTCGTCGTCGGAGAGACGTCGAACGAGTCATGTTGGTTAGTTTACTTGACCGCGGGTAGATACTAATTTTGGATGTTCCTTTCATAATGACGACGTGTTGCCGGGAGATGATGGAACGGCGGTGGTTTGTAGTAACAGATTTTCCGGCTGTTTATCAATCATGTTGGGGGGTTCTCAAGGTTCGCGACGCGATGGGAGACACCTGAGTGAAAATTCCTATAAATAGTTACTGGAGATGCACGAGAAGGAGCTGCTAGCCGTGATTTTTAGTGGAAACTATTAATGGAAATTTTACGAAAAAATCTACTGATGATACAACATGAATCATTCTTGAAACAAGCTTCTAGAAGCTCCATTCGACGGGGAATCTTGCGCCATGTTTTGTTTTACTGACCTACATCGGAGGAAGTGGCCAAATATGAGAATGAAAAAAATCCAATCGTGCGACACATCGTATCAGATATTTCCCGATAACATCAAACCACATAAGTCGATGTAAATTTGCATTGGCACCTTTCTTGGAACTTTTTGTGTTGCAGCTCATTGTAGACCTAACCTTCTCTCTTCGCCGGAATGCAGAGCACTTACCAAATGTCGTGGAACACCTTGAGTGAGTTAATTACATCGTCTTCTCCCAAACTACCTCGAAAGTGCTGTTTCATGACCACCGACATCAATCGGCACTACTGGTGGCACGTTACATTGTACAGGCACGTACTCACCGTCGTCTTTGCTTGCCAATTTACCACTCTCTGAAACATTATTGCACCGATTGAGCAAAACGGCTCGTTAGTGCATAACTTATGAAAAAACCCTAGTATAACTAATGTCACAATGTGGTTAACACACGGTGGCAGGCCAGCAGATGCAGATAATTGATTTGGATGTTGGAATGTGTCTTTTGCGACACTCTCATGGGGCTGTTAAATCTCCGCTAAATTGGCGATTGATAATTGTCGTCGTCGGCTTGCTGCAGTTGAGGCGCAGTGACCGTAAATCATAGGGTGGGAAATCGTTCTTGGCGTTGCCGCCGTCGTCGTCGTCCGCGTCGCCTTTGGATTGGGTTGGGCAGGGCTGTGTCATGTGGTTGACCTCCCCGACCGACTCAAACATGGTATTTAAGTAATTGAAATCGGTGGCAATTTATGGGTACGCGAAAACGAGCCTATCAAGGAGACTCGATTCCGGGTCGCGAAAGCCGGTATCTCCAATTAGCTGCTTTTAATTGCATTATAATGCAAAGCGAGTCGTCACCGTCATCTTCGTCTTCGTTGCCCAGACTCTCAGACCCAACAGCCGAGACGGCTTAACGCCAAGGTCGGTAGTTCAAGATTTACAACGGAAGATAACGCGCCGCGGCGAAGGAAGGACTTACCCTGCACGGTGTATCTGAAGCCGTTATTAATGAAAAAAAGTAATTTTGCGCCCACTTCTGGAAAGATATGGCATTCTAGCATTCTCTTAGCAATTTATGAGGCTTTAAGGTTATTGAGGCAAGTTTTTTCTTCTTTCAGCCATTCCATGAAAAACCGATCTAGTGGGTCACCGAATTTCGTGAAAATTTGCTATTTTGTTCCTTATCCGAAATGAGGATACACGTGTTTTTGGATTTTTTGATTAGGGGTCATGCACAAATTACGTCACGCTCCGAGGGGGGGAGGGGGTCAAGCCAAGCTTGACAAGCCTTACAAAAATTTCTGAGGACTCATTCAGAAAACGTGACAAAGGGGGGGGGGCGGTCAAAAAAGGTGAAATTTAGCGTGACATAATTTGTGTACCATCCCTTAGGGTGACCATTTCCGAAAAAGGGTGACCAGAAAAATCGCGATTTTGCTTTATTTTTTTTTTTTTTGAAATGCTTTCAAATAATTCACCATATAGGTATTTATCATAAAGTACTAAAATTATCGATTATTCGTAGTTCCGGAAAAAATGTCTGTTTGCAGGTTATGAATCTGCATTATTAAAATTTTCAAAGGTAGCAGTAATATTACACAGCTTAACAAAGATAACATTTTTGCGTGTCTCAAAGATCAAATCATGCCTAGTCAATTGGTCAATTTGAAGCTGACTTCAAAAATGTTCCGGCACATTACAATTTTGAGCTACGGGTCCTCAAAGTTGTATAAAATGCTTGTTTGTTAATGTTGAAAGTTAAACTATGATTGGTATATAGTGATCTAATCCACCAACAGTCATCAGAATAGGATAATGTAGGATTCAATTAGGTTTGAATGCACGAATAAATGTTGAATAAATCGATAAATATGGCGCCTTCGTCACACAAAATTTCTTGTTCCTATTATAAGGCAGGATACCATACTTTTCTAAAACATCAACAAATAACTTTTAAGCTTTGAAAGTATTATGATTTTTTTTTTAAATGTATTCTCTAACACATTAACTTTAAATTCTGTAGTAAACTAAGCAAATAAATCTTCATATAAGCTGGTTCTTGCATGTAAGATGACTGTAGTCGTTATACAATGCATTTCAACACCCAATATCTCAAAAAACTAGAAAATATTGGTTTCAGTAACTATAATTTAAGTGAATAGCAGCATTTTAATGCTTGAAACAAAGAAAATAATCCTCAGTGTAATTGATTAATGTAAAAGATTGACGCATATTCTAGTAAAATGAATACTTTTAATGGAACTGCTTAATAGACCATTTTTTATTCAGACCAGACTAGCTGTTTAGAGCCCCCTCTCAGAATATTTTTTAAGCATTCCTGTTTTTTCCTAGAAATTCTAATGAAATACAAAAAAATCCTTTGAAGAATTGGTAGCAGGTTTCATTTAAAATACTTGGTGTCTATTTCAATGCAAGTCTTGAAAAAAATTCTATTTTTGAAGGAGGATCTCTAAAGACTCAGTTTTGAACAAAATGGTCTCTTATGTCACTATAATCATTATATTCCTTGCAGTTAATCCTGATGCAAAACTATACACAGTAACATTCAGAGACTATAATGTGACTATTCAACAGGCTCATCTAGATTTTTTTCTCAGATCCCTCGAGGAAAAGCTTCAAGAAATATCCCAGTAATTTAAAGAGATTTGATCTGGAATACTTTCAAAGATGTTCTCTTATAGAGTTCTCTCTACCAGTTGGTCGGCGTTAAGTCAGAATGGACCAAGTGACAATTTTCATATTTTGAGAAAAAAGGGTTTAAAGTCTAACGCTCTGTAATTTTTGAACTTGTTTAACATTTGGTTCAATATTTCTACACATCTTTGTGTTACCGTAATCCGGGGGCAAATTGATCACTGGGGCGAATTTGATCGATCGGAACCAAAAAACATTTCCTCCCAAGGATGCTGAAGGTTTCGTTGGCATCACTGATATGCCATGTTTTCTAGTTTATAGATGTCTAATGATGATTTTGAATTATTTAATTTTAACTATGGACAGTTAGGCATAGAAATATTCACAGTTTTTGATGGTGTAAGCAATGCAGTTGGAAATATCGGTGCTAAACAATTCACTGGTGCTTTGCCTACATGTCAACTTTGAGTGTTTAAAATGTTGTTTAAGCTTAAGTAAGAACTACTGAACTCATTTTTGATATCATACAGCATAGCGGGTATAATTTTTTGCTCACAAAATCGTTTATTCTCAAATAGTTTATTCTCATTTCATGCGAAATTGCCTACATTTAGGCTTATTAGGCAGATTTTCAAATTTTAATTTTGCAATAAAATGATGAAATACTCGACTTGTAAGAATGTTTAACATCATTTTCAGATTCAGGAAGCCCACATTTAGTAGATAGGAAACAATTTTATTCTTTAACTTGCTTTGTTATATGGTGATCAATTTCGCCCCAGTTTGTCAATTTAATTTTTTGAAATTTAAACTATTTTTATGATATCTTAAATATTTTTTCATGAAAAGTCGATTACATAAACTGATAAAGATCAACGGAGTACTGATTTTGCCGAAATTTATTTGACAATATTTGTATTCTGAAGGATAACACAATAAAAAGTTGTAAAAAAGTGATCAATTTGCCCCCGGTTTACGGTACTTTCAAACAATATAATGTGATGTGGTAATCATGAAAAATCATAATCCAAACTTCTGATAGAACGATTTTCTGATGGACTATGTGTACTTGGTCCACTCTGCCTGAACTAAAGTCCACCGTTCAGTGAGTTGGTTCACTCTGACTGAACAATTTCTAGGAAAATAACCATGGGGTAAGACACTCATTAATATTGGTATTAATATCCGTTAATACGGATTAATATATATTATTTTTATGATATCATCGAGTTACCTACGATTTTCGTAGACATCTGACAGAAGAATCTTGAACTTAAGTCAATGGTGGGAGTTTATAAACAAGAGGCTAGGGATTGTGGATTGTATGTCTTGCCGATCTGACATACCATAGGAGACAAATCGCATCGGAATCGAGTTGCGGAATGGCCCGGAAATCCTAGAAAGATGTGGGGCATTTATGACTGAATGTGATGCATCGTACAGGTGCCAGTCTCCTTCTAGCCAGACTACCAGATGGAAGTTGCCATCAAACAGTGTGGTCTTTGTTGCATCGGACGGATTTCTCATATATTTTACTCAGACGATCTGACGATAAACACAACTTGTTTTTTCATATAAATAATCAATTTGCCTTGGCAACTCCGGCAACAGGCAAACAGCAAAACTCCATGCATACTTGATAATCTTCTCAATATCAATATCAACATCATTAATAAATATTAATATTTTAATACTGGATCTAGTGTCCTGCCCCATGAAAATAACAATCATTCAATGCTTGCATGGTCAAACTGAGTGCATATCTCTAAGAAAAACAGATTATCAAGACCCTTCGACACCAGTATCGTCAATATCGTAATCGGTGGCATTACGATAGCTTGAAAATTAAGGTTTTGCAAGCTCAGAGTATTGGAGACCAGAAATATTCAAATATGTGTTCAGTCAGAGTGGACCAAGTGAAAAACTTGAGTACCGACCAAAATATACTGGTCCAATAAACTGGTTCTAGCACATTCCATCATATACCATGGCACATTCCATACATACTTCTATCGGACTCTGAAATTGACTCAAAAAATGCAACAACCAATCAGTTCATTGCTTTTCAACACTTGGTTCACTCTGTCTGCACAGAAATTGTTGCAATTTCTGACCACTGATCCAAATATGGTAAATGGTCAAAAATCAAATTCAAATGCATCGAATTAAGTAATATTTATAAATTTCTATTGATGGAGATTCTATTAATGATTCTTCATCATTCGATGTCGAGATATCTGACAAATCTCTTGAAATATTTTTCATTTCCTCACATTCCTCAGCACGCTGAACATTTTCGCTGATATGGTAACAAGCACTTTGTCCACTCTGACTGCACACTTTTATGGATTTTTATTGATCATCCAAAGTAAATTTGTTGCATATCTCTCAGTTTCGAAAACTATCTCAAACTATGCATTAATTCTTCAATCGATTCCTCCAGTTTGTTGCTCTAAAGAATTTTCCAAAGATTCATATACAGAAATTTCTTCAAGAAAACCCACAAAGATTTATTCCATAGTTTTGAAGAAATTTTACCAAGAAACCCCACAAGAATTCCTACGCTATTTCATGTGAATTCCTCAAGAGTTCATCCATGGTTACTTGGAATTGCACCTACAGTTTCTCGAGTGGTTATTCGATTCATATCGATTTATCATAATGCACCTATAGATTTTTCTATGAGTTTCTTCAGCATTTCATCCAAACGTTTTCTAATGAATTTTTCGAATAGAATACCTTGGAATCTTCTAAAGTTTATTTATGGTTTCACTCCACTCAATACCACTGCAAAATTTCCAGTAATTATTCCGATCGTTTTTACACAAACTTCTTTGGAAATTCCTTCCGATGTTATTCAAGGAATTAGAATTCAGAAAAGCTATTCGATTGATTTTTGTTTTCTATACATATCTAAAAATAATTGATCTAGGAAATCTTCTATCCCAAGTGTCCAGGAGTTCTTTAAGGGATCCTAGTTCATCAAGAGTTATGTACTGTAAACCTTACACAAGCTTCATCAGAGTTTACTTTAGGTCTTCTTCTAAAATATTATTCGTCCAGATTTTTATCAAAGTTTTTTTTATTAATTTCTGAAAAAAAATCATGAAAAAACAGTACTACACACAAATTAAACACACCAAGTGTAAATAATTCAATGGAATGTGTAGGATATTCGGACAGCACGTTTAAGGACACTATTTTAAATAATAATTCCAATTTGTTTTGGAGATATTTTTTTAAAAATGCATGAAAAAATATTTGAAGACTTACTTGGGAAAAAAATACTGGAGTAATTCCTTAAGAAATCTTAGAAGGAATCTCTAGGGTACATCCAGAAAGTATCCATAGAGAAATTTTTAAGTTTTTTTTGTCAGTAGTGATAGGGGTAGTACTGGGACTTTTAATCTGCCCTAAGCTCCTGCCCAACATTTGCTTTTATAAGCCTCTACTACATTCATCACACAGACGTTCCTAAGCAATGTTGTTCAAATGGTCACTGTGTACTCTAGCAGCAATCAACCCTTGCCGTAGTTTTGCAGTCTAGTATTCCAGACTAGTATAAAACTATGATAAGACTTGAAATGCTACTAAAGTGGTTGAAATGAAGAACGAAATAGTTTTATTGAAAGGTCCTCATTCCCCATTTCATTTCATCAGTCACTGTCACATAAATACCACACTTTTGCTGTCGTCACTTCACTATCACTATTATCACCGCTTATCACTCATAAACTTTCGTAATACATATCCTATATGTATACTTTCCATTATATCACTTCACTTCACACTATTTAGTTATGATAACAGAAGGTAAATGGTAACAAAAATGAATTATAAAGCAAGTAGTGTGATGTGATTTTGATAAAAATTGTAGCTGTAAAACTACAATTTTTATCAAAATCACATCACACTACTTGCTTTATAATTCATTTTTGTTACCATTTACCTTCTGTTATCATAACTAAATAATTAAAAAATTATCAAACTACGATTTAGCACTACGATCAAGAAAGTTACAGTAGAAAAATAAAATCACTTCGATAAATTTCACTGCACTCGCTGTCATTATGAACTCTTTTATTATGAAGGGCAATAGTTTATATATTCAGAGAAATGATTGCAGAATGCAATTTTGAAATATTTTCATCACCACACACAAACCCTCACCACAATCACTAATTTTAAAACGACGAGTGCAACGCAAGGTCCTACCAAACACCCATTCTTATGTTGCATTATAACACGATTGGTCACACGTTAGCTTTGGAACTTAATCACCATTACTGATTAGTACAAAGGATGCTAAGGCTTGTGTAAACGAACTGAAACATCAACAACCAGCACTGGTTTATAAGTAACTACTGAGCCCTCTCGGTCCCTCCGTTCGAAGAGGACCTGATAATATGCCGAAACATATTAACAGATCCTCCACCTGAATGCAGCCGTTCCATGAAAATCATGAACCGTTAGAGGTGTGTCAAAGTATTGGGAAGGTGATATGTTTCACAGACGGGTATTATTATGGTGCACCTTCTACTTTGGCACCGTCAAACCCTGAAGAAAGTATCCATAGAGAAATTTCAAGTTGAAATGTTAAAAATATCCTGGATCAATGTTGTAGGAAATTCTAAGAAAGACCCAGTGGTGCTTTCCGGAGAAGATACAGTTTTTTTTTTGTTCTAAACGGGTATTTTTGAGGGTGCCCAAAAGGAAGCGATGAAAGAATCATTGCATAAAAGTCTGGAGGACTTAAGATTTTGTTAGGGAATTTTTGGAGGAATTTCCAATGAAATCTCTAAGGTGTTCTCTGTGGTTCTCCTTCGAAAAATGCATATTGTATTCTTGAGGTTTCTAAAATGAAATTCCTTGGGAAATAATCACAAAAGAACTAAAGAAATCTTTTTTTATTCAAGTGTTTTCAAGCCATTTAAGACCTTAGAAATGAATTCAAATTCATTCAAAATTCATAATTCAATAATCATTAGTATTTAAGAGTTTTTCTTGAGCCTGGAATTATTTCTTATGACCTGGAAAAAACCTGGAAATACCAGGGAATTTCATTTCAGTAAACGAGTAGACACCCTGTAGAAACTCTTCTATTATTTTTCAAGGGTCTATGAGTTCTTCTAGTAATCCTTATTCGTCAAGAGTGACTTAAGAACTCACTCAAGTTTTACCAGAAGTTACTTTAAAATTTGCTTCCATGGAGAAATGTCTGAAAATCCTGAAAGAATACTTGGACAAATATTCAAATACTTCCTTGAGAAATTTTAAACAATTACTGTAGATATTCCTAAATAAATTTCTGGGTAATTCCTGGATACCCTTAGAGAAATTTCTAGTTAAAATATTTAAGACATTCTAAAACACATTTTTTATGGAATTCCTTGAAGGATTCCGGAGGACTTCTGAAAGAATCTTTAAAGGAAATTCTGATGATCCCTGAGTCATTTCTGTGATTATATTTGGCAAATCCAGGTTGTATTCTTGAGATATCCAAAACAAAAATCGTTTGTGAATTCCTTAGGAAAATTCTTGAAGTGATATCCCATTCTAAGGGAAATAATCGCTTAATAATGAACTCCTGAAGAAATGTAGGAGATGAGCTCGCCTCGGGCTGCAAATTTCTGAAATAAAGAAATCTATCTATCCCAACCTAGAACACCTTCGGTGTAATATATGAACCATTGGGAAAATACCAGAAATATTTTGTGATGAAATTACTTGACAGGATCATTGGAAAATGCATTCAGAAATACGAACAATTATTTGTCGTAATGTCACGAAGAATTAACAAAAAAAAAACTCAATCGAAGAAGAGTTTCTAAAAAGGTAAAACAAGCAGGGCTATCAGGGTATTGAATTATGAAGTCTCCTGAAGAGCACTCGTTAAATAAAATTCTGCCGTTGGAAATGCTTTGCGAATTGTTCCACGAGCGATGTTGGCATTAAGGTCGACAATGACAAAAAAATGACTTATCGCGAGACAATTTACGCAAGTCAGTTCGAAGTAAACTAACTTGTTGCCCAATGCATTGAAAAGGCAAAAAGGCAACTGTGAAAGTATATTTACCAAGCAGTGTGTCAACAGAAACGCCCAAAGTTTCAAAAACTTTGGTTTCAAATGACGAAAAATGTTGATGTTTTATACGCCTATGAATGATGATAGCAACTCCACCACATGCTCCTTCCAGGCGATTATTTCGATAAACAAAAAGTTCGGATATTTTTGGGTTTGGAAGTTTCAGATAAATTTGAGTAATTACTGCTACTGCTAAACGAGTATTCCAAATCAAAATATTAAAATAAAAATATCTGGGTCCATTGGAGAAACGTAATCCGATAACAATTTTATAAGTAAATTTTACATCAACTTGGACTACTTCATAGTGATGGTTTTGAACGTTGCATCAATTATGTAATTCTTCTGTTGAAATTTTCCGTTGATGGAGAGACGGAATAGGAGTTACCTACGGTGGCATAAGCATGGGTATTTTCATTTGGTTTAAAACAAATTGAATGGTTACCCATAGGAAGACAATTTGTAGGGGAGGAACTGACATTACCTGCGACAACATTGGCATAGGAATTTCTTTGGGTGTGTCCATCCGAATTTAAAAGATTCGAACAGTTACCCGACGGAAGAAAATCAGCTTGATGATCAGCATGATTATTATAATTTACCTGATAGGTATGAATATTATGCAAGCGATCTTTAATTCAAAACTGAGAATTGTTGGAGATTCTACCTGGGGAATTCCGGCTACGAAGTACGTTGCCGTTCATCTGCCTGAAACGAGCCTCAACGATTCGTTTGCGCGAAGGGCAATCCCAAAAGTTAGACTTATTGTTGCTCCCGCAATTTGCGCATACAAACGTTTTGGTATCTTCCTTCACAGGACAGACGTCCTTAGCGTGAGAAGAACCTCCGTTTAGTACCATGACCCCACTTTTGGCACCAACGGGACTGAGTGGGGTTCTGGTAATTTCCTTCAGGTTTCTGGAAATGTTCCCATGTCACACGGACATCGAACATAAGTCTTGTCAAGGCTAACATAACATTTAGATTACATTTGTTGCAGTGCACAATGGTCGAAAAAAAAACGAAGTTTGGCCAAAACTAATTTTATCGCCTTAATCGATGAAATATGTAATCTGAATATGTTATTTGGCGTTTTTATTATTTCAGAAGGGCTTATTCACATATTACGTAACTTTTTTAAAAAAAGTTTTTTTTATTAGAAATGCTATCAAATTTGGCTGAAAGCACAAATTTTGTTTGTATTTAAACGAGTTTGATCAAAATATGTATGAAGAGTGGTTAAATATATTTTATATAAACTTTGTATGAAAAATATCGTCAAAATGTGTGAAAATATTGAATTATTCAAATAGCTCTAACTTGCAAATCAGCAAATTTCTGCAAAAAATTTAAACGTTTTCTGTAAGATCTAAGGATGTATTTTAAAGTGCAATATTCGAAATCGCGGCGACATGACGCGACAAGAGTTGTTTTTCATGTTCAAAATCATAAAAATTACTAAAGTGTAATATTGAACAGTTTTAAAACTTTAACCAAATATTTTTTTCCATCCTCATGCTTGATAAAAGTGTTGAACCATAAGCTTTCAGATAGTGCGTAACTTTGGGAAAATATTGCATTCCTTAAATATGAATTTTGTACTTTATTTTATTGTTAAATTTTTCATTTTTTTGACTTCAGTCATTTTGACGTTATAAAAGTCAAAGAAATTTAAATTTTAATACAATTTCAATTAAGAATCATAAAAATATAATACATGAGGTATATTTTAAAATGATAAAAACCATAAAAATCTCAAAAAAGTGTTTTGGTAGTTTTGGCCGCTCCTTTATATGGAGCCCGACCATTGTGCAGTGGACAAAATTTTCAAATAACTTTTGCCTCCATTTCCCACGATTAAACATTTTCAAATTCACGGAAAGGATGTTAAGATATCATATCTTTCCAATGGTTATTATTTTCGTCAATAACGGTTTCAGTCACACCGTGTCTTCCCTTTCAAGTGGATGTTTTGACAGTTAGGAATCACCCCCCGGCGGTGAGTGGGGATGAACGCACAGTTCTACGAGAAATCTAGGTCAAATCGGATTACGTTTTTACCTCGGGTCTGTTATTACCCATTGCCGTCGGACCCCGGCAGTCACTCATATGGCAATTATTACAAAAAAAAAAAATGCCTCGACCACGATGACGACGGACGTTTGTATGCTAAACCTTGTGGCAGGCCCTGTCAAATTTGCTCCGGTGGACCCCTCGCAAGACCCCCGCACTTGAATGATCGTGATTTGGACATTTTAAGACAATGGGTAGGTGTACTGGACGGAACCGTACCGGAGACTTGTGCGCTGCCTCAATTGCACACGGTTGTGGTTTAGTTTGGATAATTGTTTTCCGCTGCCGTTGCTGCGCTTTTTTTTTCTTAGAGGAGAGGAAGCAAGATTGATGAAGCAGTTTATCATCGGTTTCAAGGTTTTCGATGCAAAATTGATTGCCTGCAGGGGGGTTATTCGGTAAGCGGAAGGTTACCGAGCTCGATGGGATGTTCTTTGGGTTTCGTGCTTTGGCTAAGTCGTTTCAAATTACTGCCGAGCTCACGCTAATTCAGGGTGAACTTTTTGTTGAATGATTAATGGTTGCGCAGCTTTTGTTTGAGGAAACCGTACGCCAAACAGTTAAGAAGGTGAAAGGTGAAGCTTATGGCGACAGACGTAAGGGTGTTATACCGTCAGTGGACTTGGTGAGCTCGTTTTATACTATTTTTTGCATCAAAAATAATTTGTATATTTAATGTTATCAAATAACGTTTTCACGAGTATCAGTAATACAAAATATTAATTCAATAAATCTTTCAAAACAATCTGAATGATATACAAAAAGTAGTTCAATATTTTTACAAAAAAGTAACATCTCTATAACAAACAACCAAAACTTCAAATCAAATGTACACGTCAATCACAATTCCAAACCAGATCACACAGATCAAGAATAGCCCAAATAGTCGAAAAATAGAAGGTCAATGACTGCCCGACTCCCATTCGGTCCAAAAGTTTGATGAATATTTTTAGAACGAAACCCCGAAAAAATTCCAAATCATCAAACATTTCATTTGCCACGTGTGTGGATACTGCTCAACCTCAAACTGGACCGAGCACAACAACAAATCCGAATACTAATCATCGCTGCCCGGACGAACTCGACCACCGTCGTTCATACGTCCGTTCGCCTCACGTTCACTTACCTGCAAATAGAAATAAACAAAGCACCGGGCATTAAATATACAAAATCCCCAAAACCTCGAACCGGACGATTTTTCTGGCCCCGTCTGCTAGTAAATCTAAACATCTGTTCCGAGCGGTGCAGCAGACGTCGTCGCTGTTCACGGCCGGAGTCAATTTTAGAACTTCCCCTTGGTGTGCTCCGGTGCAATTTGAAGACACCAGGTTCAATTTGGGCCTTCCTTAGCCGGGTGGTTACAGTCCGCGGCTACAAAGAAAAGCCGTGTTGAAGGTGTCCGGGTTCGATTCCCGGTCGGGCCAGGATCTTTTTGTAATGGAAATTACCTTGATTTCTCACCAAAAAAAAAAAAAAACTACACCATCAACTTTCTTCTATCGCTAATGAATGTCATAAACTTAGATTGGTTTAGAAATGAAAATGATAGTATGGAACGAGCTCACCAATTTCCTTCCATCCCGTTTTTCGCACGAAGCAGCCACAGTAGATGATTGTGATGGATTATGTTTTGTCTGTCTTGCTCATAATTCCTTCATAATTCTCCGAATACGAATTTCACTTGGGATCAATCCAGAGAATACTCTCGCGTAACTTTTCGAAATGACCTATCGAACAATGAGAGATTCTCTCCTCACTCGCTCTCTTTCGATTATAATAGTGCAATACTAAAGCTTTAGGGAAGCTTTTCACTAAAGATCGAGAGACAATGTCCTGGGATAGTGTTTCATACAAAAAAAAAAAAAAAAACGCAACAGAAGAGGTTAATGTGGCTCAGTTATTGATAAAAAAGAAAAGAGCGCCTCTCAATGTTAGATAGGTCTAAGGAATACCACATGATGTATTCTAACATTGAGAGGCTCTCCTCGTTAAACGATTCATCCAATATTTTCCAAAATGATTTCTTCGTGTCATCCTTCGAAAAGATCTCCAGGGGTTTTCCAAGAAATTATTCAAACAAACCTACCATAGGTTGCTCCAAACACTCCTGTAAATTCTACAAGAAAATCTGCATAAATTCTTGCACGAATTCCAATATTTGCTACAGAAAATCTTCCAGGTATTCTATCAGGAGCTTTGCTATCAGGGATTCCTTCCAAAAAGAAACTCATGTAAGATTTTTTTTCATAAATTATTCCAGCGGCTCCTTGAGAGATTTCTTCAAGAACTGTTTCAGTATTCCTCTAAAAACCGTTTTCTGAGATTCCTTTGGTTAAAAATCTTTTGGTCGAGAATTTCTAAAGGAATCCAAAGAGGTATATCTTAAGGAAATGCTGATTAAATCGCAATAACTGGAGGAATCTCATGAGAAACTCTTCTGAGGTAAACTCTGGAATAATACTTATAAGCATCCATTCAAGAAATTAGAGGTATTCCTGTATGAATTTTTGTAAATGTTGGTAGAGAAATACCCAAAAGTATCCCTTAAAGAAAAAAAAGGATTTCTGAAAAATTCCTGTTGAAATTATTGTGTAATTGCTAAAGAAATCCCTGTTGGAATTTCAGTAAGATTCCTTGTTGGAATCACTAATAAATCTTAGTAAAATTTTCGGAAGAATCTGTGGTAGATTATCTACAAGATCTTCTGGGGGATACCCAGGTGGAATTTTTTGTTTGAGTACCTAAAGAAAACTTTGTTGGAATTTCTGTACTAAACCCTGGTGGAATTCCTGGAGCAATATCTCGTGGAATACGTAAAGAAACCCCAAGTGGAATTCCAGGAGGAATTGCTGGGGGAATACTTAGTTAAACTCCTGAAGAAAGCTTTGGTAGAAAATCCTAAAAAAAATCGTTGAAAACTTTAGAGGAATTTCTGTTCAAATCTATGGTGGAATTATCACGGATTCTTTCATGTGCCACTCCAGTTTCTACAAGAATTCTCCAGGCATTCCATCAGGAATTTTCCAGAGATTCCTTCGAAAAATCCTCTCAGGACTCCTGAAGGATTTTTTTCATGAGTTCCCCCAAGTATTTTCTTGGATTCCTCTGAAACTTTCTCTAAGATTCATTGGATGATTCTTTGAAGAATCTTTTTGGAATTCCAGAAGAAATCCAATGAGGAATTACTGGGGGAATTCCTGAATGAATCACAATAAAAAATAACTTGACGAAGCTTATGAGGAACTCTAGGACGAATCCCTGGAAATACTCCTAATGGAATTCCTGGAAACATCCATGCAAGAATTGCTGAAGATTACTGTCAGAATCCTTGGAGGAATTCAACGAGTTACCTGTGTAAAAATCTCTGGGCGAACTTCTAGGTTCGTTTCTGAAGGAATACCTATAGAAATCCCTGAGAAAAAAAAGTTATTGTTACTATAGAAACCATTGCAAATTTCTTGAAGAACTCCTTGAGTAATGATCAGAACAATTCTTGAGAAAATCCTAGAGCAAAATATTGGTGGAATCCCAGAAAAAAATCCTGGAAAATACTGGCAGGAAACTCTTGAGAAATCAATAGGAATAACTAGAACTATTGGTCATCCCATAAAGAATCTCTAAAAAAAATGCTTTTTTTTTAATAGAATGCCTGAAAAAAATCTTTAGAAGAATTTTCCAAGGAATCTCAGAAAATATTTTTGAGTAAATTTCCGAAAAAAAGGCTTGAAGGCATTCCTAAAGAAATAAATGGATGAAATCAAGTTTGAATTCATGTAACATTTATCTAAATTTGTTGAAAATGAGCCTCTGATCACTGAATCATGAAGAAATACTTGGAATAATTTTTGTCTGGAGAAATCTCTTGAAGAATACAGGACACATTCTTCGAGAAATTTCAGAAGAAATCTCTGAAATTGTCACTGGAGTAATTTCAGTAGAAAACTGGAGAAATTCCTAGAAGTTTTCCCGGACAAAACGATGTAGAAATCGCATAATGTATTTTCTGAAAAATTGCTGGAGGAATCCCAGAAAAGATTGTTGGTGAAATCATTGTTGGAATTCCTGGAGCAGTTGCTAAATGAATCGCTGATGAAATTCTAGCTATAATCTCTAATAGAACTGCTTAAAAAATCTTAGTTGAATGTTTTAAAGAATCTGGTGGAATTCCTGGTAGAACTCCTGAGGCAAAATATTGTGCAATTTTTGGAGGAATTCCTGGTGAAATACCCTGGAAAAATCGTTGATAGATTTTTCTGAGGAATTAGAGGAACAATCCTAGGGAGGATTCCTGGAGAAACACCCTGATGGAATTCTTGGAGGAATATCTGGTGGAATACCTGAAAAAAAATGCTCAGTTTAAGAAATCTCTGGTGGAATTCCTGAAGGATCAGGAGATTGCTGATATTCGTGAAGGAAACTTTGGTGGAGTACCAGAAGAAACTCCCAGTGGAACTTTGGGAACCCTTGGCCAGTATGCATAATGTAACTTTTTCTTAATCCATTAGGAAGGTTGAAATGCTACTATGGAACGAGCTCACCAATTTCCTTTCACCTCGCACTTGTTAATGTTCAGTACAACATCTCCATGTAACATTTTTTCTGAAATTAACAGTTTCGGGACTAGATTTTTTCAAACTAATTGCATGCAAAAACTTATAGACCATTTTCAAAAGTAATTCTCGAATCAAAATGATTGATTTATCTATGGAAAACACTTATTCTACTATTTCGACTCATTATAGATGGTCTTTTGCCATAAAATACTGTATTTTAGATTTTGAAGTATATTGCAGTAACTAATTGCAAATTGTTTCAAAATTTGTTAAAATTTTTGATGAAACATGCTTTGATCCATCTTTCTCTATCACCTGACTCATCTGTCCAAATTTACTCTTCTGGAAGAACCTTTACGCGTAATACATTATTATTGTCTTTATTAACTAGGTTTTCAGCCCGTGGCTGGTTCACCTCGACGCGTAATACAGGAATAACTCGTAAACCACGGAAAATTAGTGTCATTCAAAACCTTTTCTCCGAGATCTATGCCATCTGCATGAACTCTCGCAAATGCAGTGATATTCACGGCGATTAGCTGTGTTCAGAGGCTTAGGATCACTGAGCTAAACGAATAGGTGTAAAACCTAGTGTGGTGCTTCCTTCAAAGGGCATAAATGCCCACTGGAAGCATTAACGTGTCAGTGTCTTTTTTAAAACCAATCGATGCATGTGTATATAACTTATTTTGCTAATCTTGATCCGGTTTTACTCAATTTTGACTTGCTCCAGATGCTCTTTCCACTCAATTTTGACTCACCTTTGACTTATTATCATTTTTTGGTTTCGAAACTTGTATTCAGCAAACTTCTTCTATCGCCGCTTAAATATTTTTAAGTCAGATTGGATTTGAAATTAAAATGATAGTATGGAACGAGCTCACTGATTTCCTTTTATCTCGTTTTTCGCACGAAGTAACCACAGTAGATGATAGTGATGGATTACGTTTTGTCTGTCTAGCTATATGTTTGAGCTGTAGCAGCGGATGACGAGCAGCCTCTCATGATGTGCTGCGGATCATGATTATCATAGAAAGCGATACGTGAGAAATACTCTCAGTTTTTTGAAAACTCAATCCCTGGTCTCGATTCATTGGATTCATTTTCAAAACCCCCAAGTTTAATTTCTGGACGCAATAGCAACTTACCCTAGGAGATCCGCCATCGAAGGTGAATGAAAAAGCGAACGCCGATCAGTATGATTCGAAAATGAGCAAAAATTGCGTCGAAAATAAGTTAAAAATTCACTCAATTCTAAAGTGATTCATGTTTAACTCATTCACGATCATGTGTGAATCACCAATGAGTATGATCGAATCGAGTATGAGTCGAGGATGATTCGAGAAAAGTTGATACAGAATGACGAATCAATTGATAGTGGATCAGACTAGACAGTAAAAATTTTAAGTGAGTCGTGTACCAGTCACGAATGAATCAAAGATCGTGAAAAAAGGGCTCACAATTGATCGAGAATTACTCTAAATTGGAACGAGTTCTTGTCTTGTCATCTACTCATTTGGGCTTCAATTTTGATGCATACACTTTTTCTAGGCTAATATATCACTTATCATCTACTTTTCCGGGATTGCTTTTCTGTTGAGGAATCTCGATCTAGAAAAAGGATGGAAATCAGTCCAAAGTGGGATGAAAAAAGATTGAAGATAAGCCAAAGCAGTGTCAAAAATAAGACGATAGTGTGTTGGAAGTGAGTCCAGCGTGATCAGCGTTGCGAAAATCTCAAATTCTTATTTCTTCTCATGCTGCAAATTTTCCACGCTTGAGTTGTAACTCACGCAACTCAATAGCCCAAACCTTTCTAATGTAAACAATATAATTAGGTTTTGTCGTATTTCCGATGAGTTTTATGACTGAATCATATTTGGCAGCATGATCGCGAGCAAACGATGTTGCATCAAAATCTCATGAGTGAGTTTTGCGAAGCAGATTTCAAATGAGTTTGCTTTTACGGGAGATTTCAACGATTGAAATTGTGAGTCTACCAACACTGATCGTGATTCGAAAATAAGTTGACGCTGAATCGTGAATCTGAATTTGATAGTGAATCGGAATAAATCGATAGATACCTAGATCTAAATGAGTCGACGAAACAATGAGAACAATACGAAAATTTATGAAGGATGATTTGAAATTGAATCAAATATTCCGCACCATATGCTTTAATGTTTTTGTATCTTTTAACGCCAATAAGAGTATTTTTACATTAAAATTCACAGACAATTGCATTTTTTTCTGAGAAGTGGTCACCAACCAAATTATGCAGGAATTCTACAAAGAAAAATCGATAATCGAACCGACGTTTTGTGTACACCACTCACTGTCAGCAGCAGATAATTACAGGCCCAGCTATGAAATCGTGCATATTTCAGGGCTTAATTATGGTTTTGTTCAAACAGTCGCGGCATTAACAACAAATCGAAATCGTGCCCAAGTGAGTTTCGTCGATTCCCCACCGCCGAATCATGACAACATCCATCCTAGGAGCAACTTCAGCAACAGCAGCAGCAGCAGCACGTAATGGTCGTTATAATTGCTGCAATCCTCGTAATTCGTAAAAAATGCAAATGAAAATGGTTTATCGCCGTTGTCGGTTTACCACACAAGCGTGAGGCACCACGGTGTGCAATTAGTGCAGGTTGCCGGAGCTGGGATTGGTACCCGACTAGAATCACATGGCAAGATTGCAACATATTTCTATCAGCAGCAGTTGGAAATATCAGAAGTAGATATAATATAGTTATCAAGATGGGTTTTTCCTTGACTTGTTATATTTTTTGCAGCTGATTTATAACAACATTCGTAATATTTTTGACATTGCACTTATAACTCAGACTGGATTTGAGATTAAAAAGAAAGTATGGAACGAGCTCACCAATTTTCATTAGCAGGCGATTGGAAATTCATATTCAATGATGATTGTTTAAGCCACAACAAATAAAACAATTCCATACCTAAAACCTCCTTCTATCGCCACTAAACTACTCTAAACTTAGACTGGATTTGAAATTGAAAAGCTTACCGATTTCCATTAGCAGGCCAACAACCCTAACTTAGAATAAAAAATAAAAATATAATATGGAAGGAGCTCACCAATTTCCTTTTATCTCGTTTTTCGTATGAAGCAACCACAGTAAATGATTGTGATGGATCATGTTTTGTCAAAAAATCTCATTCGAGTTCCTCCAAGAAATCCTTTACATCAGGAAAGCTCATTCTGTCAAAATCTTGTTTCTTCCATCTGATCGGGAGGTAATTCCCTGTTCGCCGCAACAGCGGCAGCAGTAGTTTACCTTCACCACCACGTTTCATATCTAAGGCAATTCATTTGCCGGGCTTTTTTATTGGCAGCAGCGCCAGATAAGGCTCCGATTCTGTCAATGTCAATTGCAATTTTTCCCGATCGGTTGAAAGTCGGTGAGCGTGCTCTCCGATATCGAGATGGGGGTGTGACTTATGGCTTCTGGTTGTGGTCCAATTTTTTGTTTCACCCACGAATAGAAAATTACCCCTGGTGAGTGGTGGAAAAATCAACACCTGAACTGGGTTGGTGTATCGGTGACGTGACTAATTACCGACGTCAATTATGCCAACTCCACTGACCGAAAGAAATGAAACGTTGCGTGCTTGAAAACACATCCTCCTAGCAGGCGATTGGAGCTCCGTATCCAAGTATGATAGTTTAAGCCACAAAAAAATACAGCTCTCTTCTTCCATCGTCACCTAAATATTCTTAACTAAGATTGGATTTGAAATTTAAATGATAGTATTGAACGAGCTCACCAATTTCCATTAGCAGGCGATTGGAGTTCCGTATCCAATTATGATAGTTTAAGCCACAGAAAAATAAAACAATTCTATATCAACAACCTCCTTCCATCGCCATTTAAATATTCTTAACTCTGACTGGATCTGAAAAAAAAAGTATGGAACGAGCTCACCAATTTTCATTAGCAGGCGATTGGAGCTCCATATCCATTTATGATTGTTTAAGCCACAACAAATAAAACTATTCTATACCAATAATCTTCTTCTATCGTCGCTTCAATATTCTCAACTTAGATTGGATTTGATATTTGGAATATATTGTAGAACGAGCTCACCAATTTCTATTAGCAATCGTCCATATCCAATTATGATAGTTAAAAAATAAAACAATTCTATACCAACAACTTCCTTTCATCGCCACTTAAATATTCTTAACTTAGGCTAGATTTGAAGTTAAAAAGATCGTGTGGAACGAGCTAACCAATTTCCTTTCATCCCGTTTTTCGCACAGCCGCAGTAGATGATTGATGGAGTATGTTTTGTCTGTCTCGCTCCATATCCATTCATGATTCCATGAATTTCTTCAGTGATTCCTCCAGGAATTGCTACAAGGATCTATAGGAATTCTTTCAGAAAGATTTGAGAGCTTGCTCCAAAATTCATTCCAAACTATCTACAAGGATTTTTTTCCATGAATTTCTCCTAAAGATTCCACTGGACAAACCGCTAAAGATTTCTCAAGAGATTCCTTGAGTGTATTTTACGAGACTTCCTGTTCGAGTTTGTTCGAAACAATTTTCAAGGATAACTCCATAAATTCTAACTATAATTATCTAAGGACTAGGAATTTCTTCAACATTTCTTTCTGGAATTTCACTTGGGAAGAAAATTCCTCATGAAAGGATTCTTCCAATCTTTTTCATGAATTACTCCAACGATTCGTTCTGAAGGATCTCTAAGAATCTCCAAGAAATTTTTTAAATAAATTGGTTGAATTGGTTCTATTGATTCCTCTTGGAAATTCTGTTAGGAAACCTGCATGAATTCGTACACAAAATCCTTAATGCGCATCTCCAGTATTTGCCTCAAGACTTCGTACAAGAAATCCTCCAGGCGCTCCATCAGGTATTCTCCATGAGTTTCTTCAAACATCTATCTTATAGTTCAAGTAAAAATTCCTTCATGAAATTCATATGAGGTTTTTGATGCATTTCTCGAAGAACTTTTCCAGGGATTCCTTTAAAATATTCTTCTTTGATTTGTTGGAGAATTTCTGAAAAAAAAATCCAGGGAGGAATAACTGTAGGAATCTTATGAGGAATTCGTGAGACGTATCCCTGCAAAACTACTGTGGAATTCTTGGAAACATCCGTCAAACTATTGCTGAAGTAATCTGAGCAGAGATTTTTAGAAGAATTCCCGGCAGAATCCCTGGACTGATTTGAGGAGTAATCTATGTAAGAAACGCTGGATGAACTTCTGCGGTAATATCTGGAAGAATACCTACAGGAATTCCTGAACGAAATTTAGAAGTTGTTTCTGAAAGAATCCCTGACATTATAACTAGAGAAACCCATGCAAAATTCTTGAAAAATCCTTTGAAGAATAATCAGAAGAATGCTTGTAAAAACCTTAAAACAAAATCCTGGATGTCAGAAAAAATTCGCGGAAAAACACCCATAAAGAATATTTGATAGAAATCCTAAAATGATGTTTGAAGGGATGGCCGAAGAAATACGTTCAAGAATTATTGAAGATACTTATGAAGACATTTTTGAATGGATTGCCGAAGGAATTCCAGAAAAAATCAGTGGATAAAATCCTGGTGGAATTCCTGTAGAATTTGCACGAATATTTCCTTAAGTTGAACCTCTGGTTACCGGAAAAAAAACCTGAAAAAATACACGGAAGAATTTATGGGAGAATTTCTTGAAGAATCCCTGAAGGAACTCTTGAAGAAATGTCAGGAGGAATTCTTAGAAGAATTCCTTGCAAAATCCCTAGAGAGATTGTTAGGTAAATTTTTATTCAAACATGTAGAGGAAACCATAAATAATTCTCAGGAAAAATAACTGCGGCCAACTCTGGAGAAATTTTGGGAAAAAATCCCTTGAGAAAACCATAGAGAGTATTATTGTAGGAATTTATGAAAGAACTTATGGATAAATTCTTGGAAGCGCTGCAGGAATTTTCGGACGAATCTTTGGAAGAATTCCTATAGAACCCAAGGAGGAAAACCTATAGAATCATAGGAGAAATAGTTTTAAGAATTCCTAGCCCTTAGAGGACGCTTTGAAAAAATCCTGAAGGAATGTCTAGTGGAATTTCTGGTAGAAATCCCATACAGAGTGACTGGAGGAATTCCTTGAGGAATTCTTTCAGCGGAATGTACTTGAAGCAATTTCTGGACAAATTATTCTGGGAATTTCTTAAAGATTCTTTGCAGGAAACGCTGCAAGAATCCCTGGAGGATTTCGTGAAATATCGTCTGGAGAAATTCCTTGAAGAATTTTTGCGAAT
Source organism: Aedes aegypti (assembly GCF_002204515.2). Taxonomy (NCBI): domain Eukaryota; kingdom Metazoa; phylum Arthropoda; class Insecta; order Diptera; family Culicidae; genus Aedes; species Aedes aegypti. The sequence continues at coordinate 30,629,016 of NC_035107.1, forward strand.
TTCCCTCGAAAGTTTCCAGGAGAAATCTCTGAAAGTATCACTAGAGGAATTTTAGTGGAAATCTCTGGAGAAATTCCTAGAAGTATCCACAAAAAATACGATGAAATACGAAAAAAAGCTGGAAGGATCCTAGAAAAGATTCCTTAAGAAAACCTTGTTGCATTCCCTGGTTCAATTACTGAAGAAATCCCTATGGAATTCTTGGTAGAATTGCTGAAAAATCTGAGTCAAATATTTTGAAGCATCTGGTGAAATTCGTGAAGGAATCTCTAGGGAAATTCCTGGAGATAACTCTGGTAGAATTCTTGGAGGAATTCCTGGTGAAATACCCTGGAGAAGCTGTGGAAGGACTTTTCTGAGGAATTAATTGAGGAATCTCAGGGAGGATTCCTGGAGAAATCTTTGTTGGAATCTCTGAGATGCGATTGCTGAATAAATCCCTGGTATAATTTCTAGGGGAAACTGTGGTGGAATTATTGGAGTAATTTTTGAATGGAAAGAGAAGCTTAGATAAAATTTCTTGGCTAATTTCTGGAGAATCTGAAATCTATAGTGGATTTTTAAGATAGCTTTCTGTTGGAATCCGTTGGACCGTAATGCATAATGTGTAATTTGTTCTTGATCTATTAGGAAGGTTAAAATGATAGTATGGAACGAGCTCACCATTTTCCTTCTATCTCGTAGTTGTTAATGTAAATGCAGTATGGAACGAGCTCACTAATTTTCTTTCATCTCGTACTTGTTAATGTATATGCAGTAAAGTTTTACTGCAGGAATTTATGAAAGAACCTGGAAAAATTCTTGGAATCCTTGCAGGAATTTCCGGACGAATTTTTAGAAGAGTTCCCATAGAAATCCAAGGAGAAAAATCCAGAGAATCATAGGAGAAAAAGCTTGAAGAATTTCTTATAGAATCGTTAGAGAACGATCTGAAGAAATGCTGAAGGTTATTGTATCAGGCATTGGAATATCTGGAAGAAATCCCATTCGTAACGGGAGGTTTAATTTTCTGACGAATCTGATGTTATTCCCTTGATGAAATATCCTGAATAAATCGTTGAAGAAATCCTAGGAAGCATTCCTAGAGAAACCTTTGTTGGAAGCATTCCTAGAGAAATCTTTGTTGGAATCCCTGACGGAACTAAAGTCTTAGCAAAGTAGAATCTTTGTGAAATTTCCTGCAGAAATCCCTGATGAAATTTCTAGGGAAAACTCTAGCGGAATTCTTGGAGGAATTACTGATGGAATACCTAAAGAAATGGTTAGACAGAATTTCTGGGGGAATTCCTGGAGAATCAGGAGATTCATGGAGGAATGTTTGGTGGAATACCTAAAGAAGTCTCCAGTGGAATTTTAGAGTGGAATTCCTGTTGTAATTCCTTGGCCCGTAATGTATAATGTGTAAATTTTTCTGGATCTATTGAGAAGGTTAAAATGATAGTACGGAACGAGCTCACCAATTTTATTTGATCTCGCAACTGTTAATGTAAATGCAGTATAGAACGAGCTCATCAATTTCCTTTCGTCTCGCACTTTGTTAATGTATATGCAGTATGAAACGAGCTCACCAATTTCCTTTCATCTCGCACTTTGTTAATGTATATGCAGTATGAAACGAGCTCACCAATTTCCTTTCATTTCGCTCTATTTAATGTAAATGCATAAAAGATTTGAAGGAACCCCTGGAAAAGTTCTTGAAATCCTTGCAGGAATTTCCGGACGAATTTTTGGAAGAAATCCCTTAGCAATCTAAGAAGGAAAATCTAGAGAATCATAAGACTAATAGATTCAAAAAATCCTGGCAGAATCCTTGAAGGAAGCTTCGAAGAAATCCAAGGCATTGGAATATCTGGAAGAAATCCCAGAAGGAGTAACGGTAAGAATCCCTTGAAGAATTCTTGAAAGTATGCTTTTTTTGGAGTAACTTTTGAAGGATTTCATGAAGGATACTCTGGGGTGTCCCTGGGGAGATGTCAGTGAAAAATCCTGGAAGTATCACTGGAGGAATATTGTAGAAATCTCTAGAGTAATTCCTAGCCGTATCCCTAAAAAACACAAATGGAATTTTCTGAGAAATTTGAAGGATTCCTGGATACATTATTTTTTGAATCTCTGGTGCAATTGCTAAAGAAATCATCGATGAAATTCTTGTTACAATCTCTAGATGAATTGCTGAAAAAAACGTAGTTAAATTTTTGGAAGAATCTCTGGTGGAATTTCTGAAAGAAGCCCTAGTGGAATTCATGGTAGAATTCCTAATGTATTCCTGGATAAATCCTTTTTGAGACCCCTGGGGCAATTGCTATTAGGAAGGTTAATGAGAATATGGAACGAGCTCACCAATTTCCTTTCATTTCGCTCTTGTTAATGTAAATACATAAAAGTTTTACTGTAGGAATTTCCGGACGAATTTTTGGAGGCATTCCCCTAAAAATCCATGGAGAAAAATCTAGGGAATCATAGGAGAAATAGCTTGAACAATTCCTGACAAAATCCTCGAAGGAAGCTTCGTAGAAATCCTGAAAAAAATCCTTAAAGCATTTACTTAAATATATCGAAATATAAGAATCCCTTGAGGGATTGTTGAAAGTATATACTAAGTGCAATTTCTGCTAAACCGTTGGAGTAATTTCTGAAGGATTTCCTGAAAAATTCTCTGTGGAAAACCCTGAAAGAATTCCCAAAGGAGTGCGTGAAATATTGAGTGGATGAATCGCTTGAGCCTTAAAGAGTTCATGAGAGTGTCCCTGGAGGGATATCAGTAAAAAAGTTGGAAGCTCGCAACTGTTAATGTAAATGCAGTTTGGAACGAGCTCATCAATTTCCTTTCATCTTGCACTTGTTAATGTAAACGCATAAAAGTTTTGAAGGAACCGCTGGAGAAATTCTTAGAATTCTTGCAGGAATTTCCGGATGACTTTTTGGAAGAAATCCCTTAGAAATCTAAGAAGAAAAATCTAGAGAATCATAGGAGTAATAGATTCTAAAACTCCTTGCAGAATCCTCGAAGGTTGCTTTGAAGAAATCCTAAATGGTATTTTATCAGGCATTGGAATATCTGGAAGTAACTGGAGTAACGGGAAGAATCCCTTGAAGAATTCTTGGAAGTATGCTATTTTTGGAGAAATCATTAGAGTAACTTTTGAAGGAATTCATGAAGGGTACTCTAGAGTAGTCTTGAAGAACTCACGAGAGTGTCCCTGGAGGAATGTCAGGAAAAAATCGTGGAAGTATCACTGGAGGATTTTTTGTAGAAATCTCTGGAGAAATACCTAGACGTATCTCTAAAAAAATCACAAATGGAATTATCTGAGGAATTCGAAGGATTCCTAGATGCATTATTTTCGGAATCTCTGGTACAATTGCTAATGAAATGAAACACTGATGAAATTCTTGTTACAATCTCTAGATGAATTGCCGAAAAAAAACTTAAATTTTTGGAAGAATCTCTGGTAGAACTTCTGAAAGGAACCCTAGTGGAATTCCTGGTAGAATTCTTAAAGGATTACTGGATAAATATTTTTGAGACCCCTGGTGCAATTGCTAAATAAATAAGGGATAAAACTGTTCCTAATCCATTAGGAAGGTTAAAATAAGAGTATGGAACGAGCTCACCAATTTCCTTTCATTTAACATTTGTTAGTGTGAATACATAAAAGTTCTACTGTAAGAATTTTTGGAAGCATTCCCATAGAAATCCATGGAGGAAAATCAAAGGATCCATAGGAAAAATAGCTTGAAGAATTCCTGGAAGAATCTTCGAAGAAAAAAATCCTTAGAGTATTGAAATGTATCGAGGAAATCTTAGAAACATTGATGGAAAGAATCCCTTGAGGGATTGTTGAAAGTATATACTAGGTGCAGTATCTGGGGAAATCGTGGGAATAATTTCTGAAACATACTCTGTAGGAAAGAATCCCCAAAGGAATCCGTGGAGTATTAAGTGGAGGAATCTCTTGAGTCTTGAATAATACTCATGGGGATTTTTTTTTATTATCGTACAAATTGGGCCGAAGGGTCTCAGATTTTCATGAAACTTTTTCCACAGGCAGGGCTCATGGATATATGAATAAAAAAAAATTGAGAAAAATTCAGGGTCGCCTATTTTTCCGGAAAACTCAGGTGGAAATTTTTTGTTTTCCCTTGACACTACTTACTTTGAAAATTCATAACTCAAGCATCGTAGAAACAAAGTTTTTATATGAAAATTTAAGCAAATTTTCTCAAAAATCCAAAAAAAATATGAACTGGAAAAAGTTTTCCACAAAATTTTCCACCGTTGGGAAAATTCGTAAAGAAAAGCCGGAAAAACTATGCCCGAACTAGTGGAAAATTTTCAAAAAAATATTTTCGAGAAGGTAATTTTATAAGCTTTAATCACTGAAATTTTTGGAATGCACTTTTATTTCGTTTTTGAGTTATGGCCAATTTTGTGAAAAATGTCCAGATGCGCCATATAAGACTTTTCTTTGAAAAATCATAACTCAAGAACGAAACATTGTAGAAACAAAGTTTTTATATGAAAATTTAAGAAAATTTTCTCAAAAATCCAAAAAATATATGAACTGGAAAAAGTTTTCCACAAAATTTTCCACCGTTGGGAAAATTCGTAAAGAAAAGCCGGAAAAACTATGCCCGAACTAGTGGAAAATTTTCAAAAAAATATTTTCGAGAAGGTAATTTTATAAGCTTTAATCACTGAAATTTTTGGAATGCACTTTTTTTTCGTTTTTGAGTTATATCCAATTTTGTGAAAAATGTCCAGATGTGCCATATAAGACTTTTCTTTGAAAAATCATAACTCAAGAACGAAACATTGTAGAAACAAAGTTTTTGTATGAAAATTTAAGCAAATTTTCTCAGAAATCCAAAAAAAATATGAACTGGAAAAAGTTTTCCACCGTTGGGGAAATTCATAAAGAAAAGCTGGAAAATCTATGCCCGAACTCGCGGAAATTTTTTAATAAAATATTTTTAAGAAAGAAACTTTATGAACTTCAATTCTGGTAACTTTTAGGATGTACTTTTCTTTAGTTCCTGATCTATGGTCAATTTTGTAAAAAATGCAAAAATTTGCCATACATGCCTTTTCGTTTAATAATCATGACTCAAGACTCATCATGACTTGTTGAACCGGATTCAAATTATCTCAAAAATATGAAATTTTTGAAATGGAATCAGTTTCCCAGGACATTTTTCACTGTTTATGAAAATAAATAATTAAAACCCGATTAGCTATTCCAGCTTTCAAACAAAGTATATTTGAAAAGAGCGATCAATAAGATCCAATCCTACAATATTTTTCAATACGCTCATTTTTCGTTCCTAAAACATGATCAAATATTGCTAGGATGAGCTGTTTGAACCATATATTTACAAATTTATAAGTTCATAAACAAAATTTCTAAAGAACGAAACTACATAGAAACAATCAGAATGTAGGCATTTTTTTCCTGTTAGATAACTACAAAATTGACAGTTAAATAAATGGGTAGACAATATGACAAATAGGTATTTACAAATTCAAGTTTAAAGCGTTGAAATGGTTTGAGAATCATAAGTTTACCAAAAACTAACAAAGAGCAGTTAGAAAGTGCAAGTGTTGTCTATCAGCTGTATATTCCTCGTTATTAATTTTTGGAAATGTGAAAAAAGTTTTCCCGAAGCTGTTGAAATGGACAAAGTTCAATATTACGAATACAATTCTTTATGCTGTAACCCCTTCGGACTGGACGGCCACAAATCAGTAAGGACAAATCTACGATCGATCAGCCAAGGCCTCATCAGTAAGCTTCATTCGAATGGAGTTCGGTGGATTACGGAAAAGATGAAAATTTGCGTGAAGTGCTCCCGGTAATGGGAATCGACAAGTCATGATGAGTCTTGAGTCATGATTGTTAAACGAAAAGGCATGTATGGCAAATCTTTGCATTTTTACAAAATTGACCATAACTCAGGAACAAAAAAAAGTACATCCTAAAAGTTACTAGAATTGAAGTTTATAAAGTTTCCTTCTCAAAAATATTTTAATAAAAATTTTCCGCGAGTACGGGCATAGATTTTCCAGCTTTTCTTTATGAATTTCCCTAACGGTGGAAAATTTTGTGGGAAACTTCAGTTCATATTTTTTTTGGATTTCTGAGAAAATTTGCTTAAATTTTCATACAAAAACTTTGTTTCTACAATGTTTCGTTCTTGAGTTATGATTTTTCAAAGAAAAGTCTTATATGGCACATCTGGACATTTTTCACAAAATTGGCCATAACTCAAAAACGAAAAAAAAAGTGCATTCCAAAAATTTCAGTGATTAAAGCTATATTCTTGAAAATATTTTTTTAAAAATTTTCCACGAGTTCGGGCATAGTTTTTCCGGCTTTTCTTTACGAATTTTCCCAACGGTGGAAAATTTTGTGGAAAGCTTTTTCCAGTTCATATTTTTTTTGGATTTTTGAGAAATATAAATTTTCATATAAAAACTTTGTTTCTACGACGCTTCGTTCTTGAGTTATGATTTTTCAAAGTAAGTAGTGTCAAGGGAAAACAAAAAATTTCCACCTGAGTTTTCCGGAAAAATAGGCGACCCTGAATTTTTCTCAATTTTTTTTTATTCATATATCCATGAGCCCTGCCTGTGGAAAAAGTTTCATGAAAATCTGAGACCCTTCGGCCCAAACCCGTACGGTAATAAAAAAAATCCCCTCATGAGAGTTTCTCATGAGAATGTCAGGAAAAAATCTTGGAAGTATCACCGGCAGAATTTTTTTAGAAATCTCCGGAAAAGCTTGAAGGATTCTTGGATAAATTCCTGTTAGACTCTTTAGTGAAATTGCTAAAAAAATATGAGTTGAATTTTTGGATGAATCTCTGGTAGAATTGCTGGAGGGATCCCTTGTGAAATTCCTGGTAGAATTATTGAAGGAATTTCTAGAGGGATCCTTGGCAAAACCCTGATGGAATTACAGATGGAATTTCCCGAAGAATTCCTTGAGGGATCTTAAGAAGGATACGTTTCTAAACCATAATGATTGTACAGTTAAACCTCCATGAGTCGATGTTCCATTACTCGATATCGACTCATGGAACCATACTAAAAATCTAATTTCATGATTACTATGATGGTCCCCTCAAACTGCTTTCCATAGCAATGCTGTTCCATGAGTCGATGGTCCCTTCAATATCGACTATATTCTCTAGAAGAAGCCATTTTTTAATTATCTCGAGTTTAATGCAAAGAATATCATTTTAATATTAAAATAGACCATTTTTATTTGTTATTATAATTCGTTTTCGAGAGTAAAGACCATATTTCTTTCTACTTACTTATATTCCTTGATGGAGAATCGCGAATAACTAATGAAAGTGGCCTATTTTGATATTTAAATGATATATTTTGCAATAAACTCGATATAATTTGAAAATGGCTACTTCTAGAGAAATTATCCTTATAATCATTATGGTTCAGAATAATTTCAAGATTCCTATTGAATCATCAGAATGTATTTATTTTGACAAAAAAAAAAGAAAATCGGCCGGAATTTGTTTTTAGAAAACTTTTTTTATTAAAAATTTCTCCATCATGAAACTTTGTCCCAAACATCTGTTTACTATCAAGAATCTATGATGAAAATTCAAAAAATATTAAAAATTGGGTTTTTGTGTAGTTTAAAATTTATTTTTGAATTTTTCATGAAAAAACATTAAATATTATTTTAAGTGTATATTTTTTTCTTATAGTCCAAACGGTTCACTACAACTTCTTCATAGAACATTTTTTTCTAAAATCAACAGTTTCGAAGTTAAAATTTTTCAAATAAGTTGCATGCAAAAAATTATAGGCCATTTTCAAAAGTTATTCTTGAGTCAAAATGATCAATTTTTCTTTGGAAATTTAATCCAAATCAAAGACTATCAAGCACGATTTTTATCTTTTTCGTCTCATTCTGGATGGAATTTGTCGAGAACCTTTGGTAGAATTCCAACCGTAAACTCTGGTGAAATTTACGATGAAATACCTCAACACCCTGGGGAAATCTCTAGTGAAATCACTGATGCAATTACTGGAGGAATCTCCTGGTTGTATCTCTGTTGGAAAATCTAGAGAAATTCCCATTGAAATTCTAGGAGGCACTCCTAGAAGAATTTTAAGGAACCTCTGACGTTTTTTTTTTTTTAATTTCTGGATAAACAATCCAGACCGTTCAAGTCTATGCGTCTATTTGAATCTGGATGAAAAATCATCGTCTGTAGAATGACCGTACTGATGCTATTCCAAAAATGTCTACACCACACACTACCGGAACCGGTTTCGAAATATTCTGGAATAGCCAAATCCTATCGTCCATGACTTGATGCTCTTGTACATTGGAATAAAAAAAATCAAGAAATTGGAGCCGTCATACCATGCAAACGTTCGAATTTCAGAACACGGTGTGTAACAGTTGTCCTGGTTGCCAAGTCCAGGATCTTATGTCTTTATTTTAAAGCTTAACGTATGAAACTAGATTCAAAAAACGGATTTTTCAGAACGTTTCAAAGTTTTTAGCTATTTTTAGACAATTCCGTACTACAATTTTACCCATCATAAAGGTTAAATTATAATATGGAACGAGCTCACCAAATTCATTTAAAAAAAATTACATTTTTCTAATAGGAAATTGGTGAGCTTGTTCCATACTATAAATTCACTATTCTATTGGTTAAAATTATAGCATGGAACGAGCTCACCAATTTCCTTTCATTCCGTTTTTCGCCTCTATTTACAGCTTCAATAGACACAGCTACAACACTAGATGATTAATTTGTTATGTTTTCTCTTTCTCGTTACAGGTATTGATGATACAATTTTCATAAACAGTTGAAATAGACATCGCTCTAGTTAGGTAACAAAACATCAACTTTAAAGACATTACAATTTTATGATAATTTGTAATCGTAATTTTCAGAGATTTCCTACAAAAAATGCCTGTTGTTACAATGTAACACTAAGAATCACTCTCTGTTTAAAACCAACCTCATTCCATCCAGCTCACGATTGGGTGTGAAAAGTTTCTCATCCTCCAACGATAATTATATCGAAATGGCGCACCTTTCGAGCACGACAACCCATTCCGAAACCCTGATTTTCCGCTCATCGTGCTCATCAAACTCGTTGCAACTCCATTGCAACCAACTGATCAAACGATGTAAGTTCTCTAAGCTTTCGGGGGATGATTTCGCTAGCAAATCACGAAAATCGTGTTGTCGAGGTTCAAATTGGCGAGCAGTGGTTTTAATTCACGACTGCTCTTCGGAAGTCTTTCCCCTTATCCAATAAAATGACGGGAAGGTTAATAAAAACCTCTGCGACGATGATGATGAGGATGATGATGACGATCATGATGGGAAGAAAGTAAAAGCTCTCTAATGAGATTAGGTGAGATGGATGGGAAAATGGGAAATTCGCTCGAAAGATGATGACGATGATCATGGTTCTTTCTCTGGAGAAGAGAAACGGATATAATTAGCAGCAGCAGAAACTGAAAATGCAATCAGAAAGGGACATTTATTACGCGAGCTGAGTGGTTGAAAGTTTCCTGGTGGTTCAGCTTGGGAGGGGTGGAGGAAGGAAATGTCAATAAAAGTCAAGTGTTCTGCGGTAGAACGTTGCTGATTTCTACGCTAAATGGGTGCCAGATGGGAGGAAATTGATTTAGCTAGTGATTGTCGGTTAAATTGGTTCGATAGTGGAAGAGTTTTTGCTATGTTTAAGCCTAACAAGTGCTAGCTATTTTAGAGAGTTAAATGTACTAATTACGAATACATTTTTGCATATTTGAAGCAAACCAAATATTGAGAACATCATTTTTGTCGTAATCCAGTTATGACACTGAAAACAGTTCTAAACCAGCTTTGAAAGCATAACATTTTGTTATCAGTGTAATATTACCAATTCGTTTGTCGTCTTTCTTCTACTAACAATCCATCAAATGAATTTAGAAAATATGACTGGAAGTAATTCCTGGGATCAATATTCTTTTAATTCTACATTTTCATAGACCTGACTCTGTCTCTGCTTGCAATCATATACTTAGTCTTCCTAGGGAACACTAGACTTCGCGTTTATTTAAAAAAATCGGTATTGTCCCATAGGCTTCATAAATATTTCACTAATTTCCGTGTCCTGGTGCTAAATTTATAAGAGGACATCCAAGATCTTTTCAGAATCTTGGAAATGCTTCTTGCTGATGCTTAGGAAAGTTTCTCAAAAAAGCTTGTTAGAGCTTATTTCGAAAGTTTGCAAAAGCTTCTCGCAGAACTTCGCAAATCCTTGCAGAATCTTTTTAGAAAATTCTTCAGATATCTCTGAAGTAATCCCTGAACAAAGTTGTTGAGAAACTCTTTCGAAATCTCAAGAAGAATATCTGCAGCCCTTACTGAAGAAATTGCGGGAAGGAATCTATGAAAAATCCACAGAAGTATTACTTTGTGAGTTCAAGAAGGAACTACTGGATAAATTCTGAGATCCCTGCACAAAGTCAAAGGATGTAAAGGACGAATTCCATCCAGAATGAGTCGAAAAAAAATAAAAAATGGTGCTCGATAGTCTTCGATTTGGATTAAATTTTGCACATGGTTTTGGTATGGCAGAATAAGTACTTTCCATAGAAAAATTGATCATTTTGACTCAAGTATAACTTTTGAAAATGACCTATAAATTTTTGCATGCAACTTATTTGAAAAATTCTAACTCCGAAACTGTTGATTTTAGAGAAAAAGAAAAACTATGAGAAAAAATATACACTAAAAAATATTTTATTAATTTTCATATAAAATCAAAAATAATACTTAATTTTCAAATTACACTAAAACCCCATTTTTAATATTTTTAAATTTTCACCATAGAATCTTGATAGTAAACAGATGTTTGGGACAAAATTTCATGATGAAGAATTTTTTAGTAAAAAAGTTTTTCTACGAACAACTTTTGGTCGATTTTCATAATTTTGATTTTTTGTCGAAATAAATACGTTCTGATGATACAGTGAGCATCTTGAAATGATTCTAAGCCATGATGATTGTATGAATTATTTCTCTAGATGTAGCCATTTTCGAATTATATCGAGTTTAATGCAAAAAATATTATTCAAATACTAAAATAGGCCATTTTATTGGTTATTCGCGATTCTCCATCAAGGAAAATATGTAAGTGGAAAGAAATATTGTCTTTACCCTCGACACCAATTATTATTAATGGAGAAACGCGAATAACTTATGAAAATGGCCTATTTTAATATTTAAACACTATTTTTTGAATTAAACTTGATATAATATAAAAATGGCTACTTCTAGAGGAATTATTCACATACTAATTATGGCTTCGAATCATTTCAAGATACTTACTGTATCATCAGAACGTATTTATTTTGACAAAATATCAAAATTTAGAAAATCGACTGAAAGTTTTTCTTAGAAAAACTTTTTTATTAAAAATTTCTAAATCATGGAACTTTGTCCCAAACATCTGTTTACTATCAAGATTATATGGTGAAAATTTAAAAAATATTAAAAATGAGGTTTTCGTATAATTTGAAATCTAAGTTTTATTTTTGAATTTTTTATAAATAAATAAAATATTTTTTTAGTGTATTTTTTTTTCTCATAGTCCAAACGGTTCACTACAACTTCTTCATAGAACATTTTTCTCTAAAATCAACAGTTTCGGAGTTAGAATTTTTCAAATGAGTTGCATGCAAAAACTAATAGGCCATTTTCAAAAGTTACACTAGAGTCAAAATGATCAATTTTTCTATGGAAAGTACTTATTTTACCATACCAAAAACATGTGCAAAATCTAATCCAAATCGAAGATGGTCGAGTTCTGTGACTGACCGATTTGACATGGAATTCGTCAAAGCTAGAGAATCGTTGGAGGAAATGTTAGAAGGATTTTTGGAAGAATCCTTAGTGGACGATTCGGATCCCTGAAGAAATCCTGAAAGAATATCTGATAGAATCTCTGGAAGAGATCACAGGAGGTGTGATTGGAAAATTTCATTGAGGATTTCTTAGAAAAGTAGCAATTTCTGGATAAATCCCTGAAGGAAATTCTGAAGCATTCTCTGGAAGAAACCTTGAATGAACTCTCAGAGGAATCCATAGTATGTGGCGTAGATACATTTCTTTAAGAATTCATGAGAATTACCCTGGAGGCCTACAATCCCTCCAGTGGCAATCTCTCAAGGAAGTATCACTGGAGAAATGTTTGTAGAAATATCTAGATGCATCCCTACAGAAATCTTCGAAGAAAGGACATGAGGAATTTTCGGAGAAATTTCTGGGGTTAAAAAGCTTCTCACTGAGGTCTGGGAATGTTTTCTCAACTTGGCAATGCTTCTTCCTGCTGCTTGGGAAAACTTCTCACAGAGGCTTGATAATGCATATTTCGGAAGTTTGGAACAGCTTTTCTCAGAAGCTTGGAAAAACCTCTCTCGGTAGCTCAGAAAAGCTCAGCTATTCCATGAAAAACCGATCTAGTGGGTCTCCGAATTCCGTGCAAATTTGCTATTTTGTTCCTTATCCGAAATAAGGATACACGTATTTTTGGATTTTTTGATTAGAGTGACCATTTCCGAAATAGGGTGACCAGAAAAATCGCGATTTTGCAATATTTTTATTTGTAAAAAAATTATAACTTTTGAACCGTTTGACCGATTTTCAATCTTTTTGGACGAAATGAAGGCTAAAAATTTTGACTTTTCGGGAAAAATATAAAATTTCACAAAAATTGTGTTTTTTACATGGAAAAACTCAATAGTTTCCGTTTTTTCGTGTTTTGAAGACCTCGGGACCAAAGGGGCTATTGCTGCTCTCATTTTTTCTTAAAAGTTCAGAAAATGTATGTTCTTTAGTTTTTGAGATGTATTTTTTTGAAAATAAAAAATCAGTCATTTTTTATCGGCACACACTGTAAATCTAAGCGCATTAGATTTGTAATGTTTAAAAAAAATCATAACTTTTGAACAGCTCAACCGATTTCCTTTCTTTTGTTATGGAATGAAAGCTTAAGGACTCAACTTGTCAGAAATAATAGAAAAAAATTGAAAACATTGAAAAAAAAAAAAATTTCACATGAAAATACAGGTATGTTCCGTTTTTATCACGTTCCGATTTTGTCACGTTCCGATTTCGTCAACAAATTATTCCGTTTTTATCAACACAATTTTTTTTATTTCTAAATGCTTATAAAACAAACTTAAAGCTTATTTTGAGGCAATTTAAATGCTTTTCAATAGCCTCAGAGTTGTGTTAATGTTGTGCACCTACGATACTTGGTAGGTATCAAGTAATAAATGATTCAATAAGGTTTAACTCCTTCTTATCCACTAATCAATTGGAGTTTTCAAACTTAGCATGGTCTGCTGGACAAGATTCACCTATCCCATTAACAATCGAGAGTTGCTCTGGCCACGTCCTAGCAACAACTGGAATTTGTGATTAGTTGAGTACGTACCTAAGAGAGTTGCAGATACCTCTCCGTTTTCTTATATTACATGTCATCAAAGAATTTTCTATGAAAAGTAGATAGACATAGGGTCTGTCCTGTAATTACGGAGAACAATTTTCGACCTTCCTCTCCCTATAACGATTTTTTTTTAATGAAAATAAAATAAAAATAATTTGTATGGCACGTAAGATATCTCAGGATGGAGGAGGGGCTCCAAAACCTCTTACTTGATAAATGGACGATCCCATATATGGTCAGTTCGTTTTTTTTATAAGGAGTGCACTTGGGAATGATCTTAAGAATGTTTGGGCAACGGCAAGAAACATGTTTATTTTTGATAAGACTGTCGACCCCGTCATATTTTAGACATTATCTTCTATCTCTCAAACTCGATAGCATTGCATAAGTTATAGAAAACAGCCATTGATTAGATCCTGTCAAAGGGTAGGGGAAGAGGTACAGCAAAACTAAGCAATCTATAGAAAATTTTGGAATCTCCCTATAATAAGTTTGCATCTTTACCATCTTAAGGGATGAAATGGCTGACAATTTGAGAAAGTGTTGATACCGGACGTTCCCACGTCACGCACGTTACAATCCCAAATTTACTGGAATCTTGATCTTTGAGCAGACATGAACCCCTTCCCCAATGGAGACTATAAGGTTAATTAGGAGTCTAATATCAACAGCTTCATAAAACTTTACAAAAGAGTTTCTTACCAAAAAGTTCTACTTTGGTGATGCTTGTTCTAGAGTTAATACACTTTTGTGGTTTTGATGAACTTTCATAAAAATTAAAAATGGGATGATGTTTGTTTGAATTATATGATTATTTCTCTGTTGCATTGATCAAATGTTCATACGTATTTGAGTGAAGGAAACGATTTGGAAAATTGAATAACTGGAAAACCAACTGAAAACTAATCTGTCGTTTTGTATGAGAGATTTTATATCATTTTTTGCAATTTCTCATCGTAATAGGCTGTTATTCATCCCGCCAATCTGTCATGAAACGGCCTACTTTCCTGCAATGACTTATGCGGTAATGATCCATTACGCAACTGTAATCAGTTGTGTAACGAATACTACGCAACGCTCCTTCATTTCGCAACTGTTTTGGGTTGCGTAATGAATCATTATATAAAAATTTTCAGAAATTTCAATATAATAGTGAATGCATTCTGATATGGTTTCTGATACCGGCGAGCCTCGTTGGATAAATCATTATTCTACAACTTGTTGAGTAAACTAATATTTCACCAGCCGATTTGATGACAAAACGAAGTTTGACGGGACCACTAGTATTTAATTAGTAGTTTACGGAACAAGTTGCAGAATGGTGATTTTTGCAGCACGAGTCGTAATTACGACGAGTACTGTAAAAATCGAGTTCTGCAACTGTTATGTTGTGTACATTTTTTGCAATTTCGTAGAAGACCACTTGAGGGTATCAGAAATTATATCGGAATGAATTCACCATTATTTTACAATTTCTGAAAAATTGTTGTGTTTTGATTCCTTACGCAACTCAAGACAGTTGCGTAATGAGAAAGCGTTGCGTAATGAATCATTAAAGCAGTGGTTTTTTCTAGGCCGTTTCATGACAGATTGGCGAATTGAAAAACAGCCTATTACGATGAGTAATTGCAAAAAAATATTTTTACTTAAAAAAACTAGAAATTTAGATTAGTTTATTGCCACTCTCTTCGTATTCTAACGTAAAGCTAAAAAGCAATGGTAACGCTGTTCTAGATTAGCGATTAGTGCATCCCTGTTCCTGGTGTTGACAAGAATGCAAAATATGTACCTTGACATAAAAGCTCTCAGTTGATAACTGCGGAAGTGTTTAAAAATACACTAAGCTGAGAAGAAGGCTCTTTTTCAGTTGGGATGTAATTCCAAATGGAAGAAGAAGCAGGATGAGGTGGATAAAAAGTGGAAAAGAAGTGCTTTCTTGTTAAATATTTCTTGAAAAAAACAATGATCAGCTTGACACACTTCCTTGTAATTATTTTTACAAATATGATACGAAGAACAATTATGTGATTATCGTTTTAATATTCTACATTACACTTATTGAAATTCTAATGAAGAAAACTAAAACTATTATTGATTTATTACACAATCATGTTGATTGATAGGAATATGCAATCAACTTTCATTACGAACCCATAGGAATAAACAATATAGATGCTCCTGATAGCTCCTGAATATCAATACTGTGCATTTATATGATGAGAATGTGTATTATCCTGACAAAACTGCAATTTTATTTTGAAATTTGAATTTTTTTTTGTCTAAGAAAATTATTCCGTTTTTGTCACGGTTCCGTTTTTATCAACTGAAAATTGCCGATCGTGTTGATAAAAACAGAACATACCTGTATATGAAAATTTCTAAAAAAACTAGAAATTTTTATATTTGTTCACGTTTAAACATATTTTTATCAGATTTTCAATTTTATCTGAATAGTTGAAATTTTAAGCTTTCATTCCATAAAAAAGATTGGAAATCGGTTAAGCTGTTCAAAAGTTATGATTTTTTTTAAACATTACAAATCTAATGCGCTGAGACCTACAATGTGTGCCGATAAAAAATGACTGATTTTTTATTTTCAAAAAAATATATCTCAAAAACTAAAAAAAAAAAAACCCCGAAAGCCATTACTCCGAATGGGTCATTACCCCGAACGCCACTACCCCGAATAAGCCATTACCCCGAATAGTATGAGATACAGTGCAGAATCTTGTTTTGCGGGCAAAAATGCGTCTCTAATGAAAACTGGTAATTAATAGAGCGTAAAATTTCTTATCATATGTTTGTTAAAATATGTTATCATATATTTTCCCTTCTTTTATATGTCAGCTATTTTTTTCAAAATGTCTTGTGGCAACTATATTCTTCATATTCTTTCTGAAACATTTCCTGAGTGTTTATCAGCTCAAGGGGCACTTTCGCAGTTCAAGGGTTCATACACAAATTTTATAACGCGCAAAAATTCGAACCCATAATCCTCAAGATGGTCTTGCTGAACAGCTGCGTGTTCACCGGTATTTGGACTTCTTGGTGGTGTTAATATTTCAATTTTGTTTTTAAGCTAATATTTTCCTTTTTATGAATATAAGTTATGCCATAGCTGCAAACGTTTCATCAGAAATTTGCCCTTCTTTTTTAAATAGGCTGTTCTTTCAAGTTTTCAGTGGATAAATAGTCACTAATATTTGCATATAGAACAGCTTTTTTAAAAGGAATCCTGCTATAATTCTAATACGAAATTTACCATTTCCTCTATTTTATTGCATGAAAACAGGTCTTTTATGTATTTGTTACCATTTTTATCATCATTTCTTCATTGTTTTGAATCAAACACATTTTTTTATGGTTATGTAAAATGTAGAAAAAATGAGAACAGCGATAGCCCCTTTGGTCCCGAGGCCTTCAAAACACGAAAAAACGGAAACTATTGAGTTTTTTTCATGTAAAAAACACAATTTTTGTGAAATTTTATATTTTTCCTGAAAAGTCAAAATCTTTAGCCTTCATTTTGTCCGAAAAGATTGAAAATCGGTCGAACGGTTCAAAAGTTATAATTTTTTTTAAAATAAAAATTTTGCAAAATCGCGATTTTTTTGGTCACCCTATTTCGGAAATGGTCACCCTAATCAAAAAATCCAAAAATACGTGTATCCTTATTTCGGATAAGGAACAAAATAGCAAATTTTCACGGAATTCGGAGACCCACTAGATCGGTTTTTCATGGAATGGCTGAGCTTCTAATTGTACCTTGAATAGCTTCTCGCAGATGCAACCGAAATCCTTCCAAAAAGCTTGAGACAGCTTCTCGCAGAAGCTTAAGAAGCTCGTTCTTCTCAAAATTTTCGGAAAACTTCTCACAAAATTTTTGGAAAGTTTCCATCAGAAGCATAGCAAAGCATATTTCAGATGTTTGGAAAAGCTAAGATATCTTCTACCTTATGGTAAGAATTGCTTCATTCAGAAGCTTACGGAATGTCCTCTCATAAACTCTCAAAAACCGTTAATCAACCGGTGGGTCAAACCGTCGATCTGAACACCTTCTCATGGATAACCTGAGCGTTGAAGATGTTACCAATTCATTGATTTTTTTCAACAAACATTCAGCACTACCATGTCAAACTATCCTTCATTGCATCGGAGCGTGTAATTCGAAAAAAAAAGTTAGACACCGGTTGACGAAAAAACCTGTAAAAATAGTATGAAACGAGCTCACCATTCGATTCGGAAACAACTCACCCTTTTAGGTTCATCAGTGTCAGATGTAGTGCCTAGACCCCAAAATGATAGAAGCACCTCAAGATACATAACCATATAGGTTCGAACGTTTATTCGAATTACCGTAATAATGAGCTACAATGGACCTCGTTCGAATGCAGGAAAAGATGTTGCAAATTTAATTTATTGAGGTCAAATGACAATTTGTAATGAACTGTTGGAGTTTTTCACTTTTTATCGTATTTCATCACATGATTTCAAAGTTATTTTGCTATTGAAAAAGTGGTCCTATGTCACTCTTTCCGACAGCATTGAAGGAACTTAAATAGAAAAACCAGTTTGTACATGGATTACAGCAGTTCTGAGTAACCAAAGTTGCTCACAAAACCATACTGATCTCATTGTTCAATTTCAACAAAATTGCTTGACATTCCAAATAGACCTCAACATTCCTGTATTTAAAACTTGCATAAGCTGCTCTTCCTCAATCACAAAACAATTGCGTCGTTTATTCAATCAACGTTTCGAGCTCAAAACGTAGAGATAGAGAAAACCGTTACTCGACTCTAATGTCTCCTCCAGTCCAATTAATGCGAAACCGCCCTGCGTAGAAAAGCGACGGACACGGCCTACGGCTCGTATTACGTCAGCTCTACCACCCCCCCCCCCCTCCCTGGGAGACTCTTCGCACTCGAACAAATCCACCACCCGCACCGGAAGTCTGCAAGCATTACCTCCGTCGCTCGTTGTTTATGCACTGCAATTGCTCGACATGTCACAGGGCTGGTAGCGGGTCTCTTTTTAAAGACTTAGTCACTATTGCAATGGAATCTTAAGACACTCTTTTACTTATTCTGCTTGCAGTGAATCCTGGTGCGAAATTGTAGAGGATCCTGTGGAAGCTTCCTCAGATTATTTCATAATTTCTTCTCGAATTATTAAAGAAACAAGTTTCAGGAATTCTTTGAGAGATTTGTTTTTTTGGGAATACTTCCAAGTACATCTCCACGGATCAATTTAGGAATTATTAAAGATAAATCTTTAACATCTCTCTCAGACCTCAATTTTTTTTTTCTTCATTTACTTATTATTTTCTGATTCTGTTTCGTTTCTATTGGTTTTCTTGGTTCCTGTTTGGTCTCTGTTTTTCAGGCATGAAGTATCCAAAGTCGCTATCAGCCCTGATCATATATGTGACAACAACGGTCTCGGTGTCTCCTCGATGCAGTTCATACGAGAGCAACCCCGAACGGCACGTGTGTGGCATTAGATCTGTAAAACTACGATATCGTAGTAACTGAAACCCCCTTCCTGGACTTCCCGTAAGTCGTCGTTCCACCCGCGCGAAATGTAGGTCGTCCGGCGCGAGCTCGATCGAAAGCATGTCCCCACTAGACACTAGCGCACGATGATGCCATCCGATATTGTTCGCCATTATGAAAGCAATTAAAATTCATCACTAGTTAAAAGGTTCGTCCGTTGCCGTCGCCGCGCCGTGGAGGAATGCATCATCATTGTCCAGCCCGAACGCAGGGCTGGTAGCGAGTCACTTTTTAGGGACTAGTGGGTGAATTCCATCAATCAATTTCTTTGAATAGAAGACATTTTCTTGCATTACTCGTCAGCAAAAAATGTCTTTCTTTTCATGGAAATAAAGCGCCGGAATCCACCTACAGATCTCATTCTCATGAGGCCAGTCTCTATAATATCTATTTCATTTGAATCATTATAACTAAACAGACTTTTTTAAACAATAAGTGACTTTTTCAACTGTGTTTAGCAAAAATTCTAAGAGAATATTAATAATGCCAAGTATGATTGTTTTCAGTCGACCTAATGACCTATTTAGTCTTTTTAGACAATCCTCTCTTCCGATTCTACTCCAATACTCCGAATCCCATTACACCGAATGCCATTACCCAGCGAATGCCATTACCCTGAATGCTGTCACCCAGAATTCCATATCATTGAATGACATTACCCCGAATACTATTATCGCGGAGAAATGTCATTCTAAGTAATTGTCCATTCGGGGTAATGGGGGTAGATTCCTCTGTTTCGGCCAAACAGCCCTTCTATACTTTGACCATTTTAAGTTTGAAATATTCCAGCCCTAACAATCGATTCATTCAATGTGATGAGGTATTCTAATGACCATGATGATATTTTCAACCTAATAGATTTTTTTTTCTAACTACACATTTGACACAACTATTCGATCTTCTGGTTTGACAACGTTCGGCCTAGTGACCTACACCCCCTATAATCTTTGAACTCTATCGACCATTACATTTTTTAGACCATTAACCATTTAGTTCATCGGTCTCAGTTCTGTTACAACTGCACTATGGGCCAGGGACGTAATCTGGCGGGACAAAATTAATAACTCGGTAACGAAGCGTTTCCGGTATTTGGTGTCTTGGGAAAAGTTTTTTGTAACAACGAGGACCATCTACTGACATAAACGGATAGTTCGTAAATCGTCCGCATTGGTGGCGCCACAATCTTACTTTTTACTGTGACGTTCTTGAAAATTGGCATGATCGGCAAAGTTGTTCATTTTAATAAAACAAACAACTCTCTCGAAGACGTCAAAATTCCACAGCCTACTGTTGTCGAGTTATTATCAAAAGTATACCTCTTTGGAATTTTGACATCCGTTTCTTCAAGTATTTTTCTTTGGTGCTTGAAAATTTGAGCTTGCGATTTTTTGCGCTTTCGGAGTTATTAAGGTTCAAAAATTGCTCTATTTTTCAAGTTTTTTCATAATTTCCTAATTTTCATGCGTCGTATTACTAAATTTTTTCCACCTGAGCTTGCGTTTGTTATATATTTATCAGTAAAAAATATTATATGACATGGTTCTGAGAAAAAATGTCAAATTCGGTGAAAAAAATCGTTTTTTCACTAATTTTCTCTATTTTTTTTTCCAATAACTCGAAAACAGTAGGCTGTGGAATTTTGGCGTTTTCGAGAGAGTTGTTTATTTTATCAAAATGAACAACTTTTTCGTACATGCCAAGTCTCTAGAACGTCACAGTAAAAAGTTAGATTGTGGCGCCACCAATGCGGACGATTTACGAACTATCCGTTTATGTCAGTAGATGGTCCTCGTTGTTACAAAAAACTTTGCCCAAGACACCAAATACCGGAAACGCTTCGTTACCGAGTTATTAATTTTGTCCCGCCAGATTGCGTCCTTGGCCCATAGTGCAATGTTTTGGACTTCACGACCCCTCAAGACTATTAACCCATACAGTCTAACAATCGTTTTGGACCTTATGAGCTTTTCAGCCTATCGTTTCTTTCGGCATAATGGTCTTTTCATTCATCAATACGAACCATGCTTACTCGCGACTTTTTCAATCTAACGCAACCCTTCGTCGCAGCCTAACGACCCTTTCAACTCAACGATCTTTTCGGTCTAACGGAAATCTGACTCAAAGCCTGCTCCTCTTATAATCTTTTCAGCCTAAAGATCTTTTGGTCTATCATTCCTTCCGATTATTCACCCTTTCGGACTAACGACTCTTTCAGTCATCCAACCCTTTTAGTCTACAAAACTCAGTCTATCAATATTTCAACCATGGTTCCGGGCCATTTGCCCGAAAGCCATTAGGCCGATTGTCGTTTGGCCGAACGCCATTTGGCCGAATGTGTCATTTGGACGAATGCCGTTTGGCCGAAATTTAATAACAATAGTGACTTACAGTTAGCATGCATTTGTTATGAATTTCAAAGAACAGTTTATTCTTAAAGAAGGATAAATCATCATTGACATACAGGTTCTGTAGCATTAGTTCAAGAAACAGTCAATGCTGAAAGAAGAACATCCTAAATGTAAGCAATAATTAATTTCTCTGCTAGCTGTAATAGATGCCAGCAGAGGTTTTTGCAATGCAATTGTATTCAGTTTTTTTCAGTAACTAAAACGGTTTACGACTTATTCGTCCTTCTGAAGCATCGTTTTGCTTCAATGCTTCGAACCGTAAATTAGTTCATAGTTTTAGCAATCACGAGTTTTGGCTACTTCTTTTCACAACTAAGAAAAAGTGAGCCTATTTAACGTATCGCGTCGTTCGATTTACTGATATACACAAGCAACGGTGTAGAGCTAATCTTGGAGGAGAATGATATCTCACCTTAGTTAACCCTTGTGCTAAAAACATTTTTTTTAATGAGACTATGAGCGTATTACTCTAACTCTAATGAACTATGAAAAATATTCAAATATGGAAGAACTGCCTATAATCAAAAGAAGGAAAAATCTCTTATAAAAAATCAAGCGAGTTTAATGCAAATAATTATTATATCAGTTTAACTGTCAAGAACTGCCGATGATTTAAATAAGGTAAAATTCTTAATTATTGCCAATAGTTATGGGACCAGTACAAATCGAAAAAGTAGGCTATGTTTAAAAGAAGGACAAAATTCTGATGAACATCACTGTAAACCCTAGCACACCGTTGGGAACCCGGAAACGAAACAACCATCAGCTTAGAGTCTTGACCCGAGTTCACAACTTCGTGCTGATTTTCGAGTCGTTTCAATTATTCTCTTGGAGCACTAATATAGTGACAAACATGACGTTCGGCCACATAATATGAATCCACTTATGAATCCTACTGATGAGTTGAAGCAATTTGATTATTTGTTCGTAATTCGGCCAAACGGCATTCGGCCAGGTGGCGTTCGGCCAAACGGCATTCGGCCAAACGACCCGTTCGGCCAAGTGGCGTTCGACCAAACGGCATTCGGCTAAATGGCCGGGCACCTCAGCCATGACGACCCTTAAGGTGAAACATCTCTGAATCCAAAGATGGCCGCCACAATGGCCGACTTGTGCCCCTATTCACGTTTTCAAAATCACTGAACTGGATAAATAGTAGTTAAACGTTCCTAATATTCTTATTTTAAGCTTTCAGTGCAATCGTGGAAGTTGGATTCAAGACTGCTTCACCTTAAAATGAAGGTTTTAAAATTCGCAACTTTCAGTAACCAGTAAAAAATTCCAGCTAATTACCTTCTCCGTTCGATTTAATACATAATGTAAATTTGTTAGGAATACTTAAAGAATCATCACAAGAAGCTTCTCACATGAATTTCATTGGATATAATTCGGGTACAGACCTGGTGTAGTGGTTAGAACACACGCCTCTCACGCCGAGGACCTGGGATCGAATCCCATCCCAGAGATAGTCACTAAAAATTTCAGTGACGACTTCCTTCGGAAGGGAAGTAAAGCCGTTGGTCCCGAGATGAACTAGCCCAGTGCTAAAAATCTCGTTAATAAAGATAGAAAAAAAAAAAGAATTGGATATAATTCAGAAAATCCTCCATAAAATTTTCCTGATCACAAATTAAACTTTCCCAGAGATTGTTCCAGCAATACTTATGCAGATTTGCACAATGGTTGCTCTAGGTATTTATCCTAGGTATTTGTAATGATACATTCCAAAGATTGAACAGGTGATTTTTAGGAACATGAATTCCTCTACTAAGCTTTCAAAAGATTTTTCCAGGGTTCAGACAGAACTTCTAGAGATGCTCAAAAATTGCTCAAGAAATCGACCCAGTGGTTCTCTTCGATTATTTTCTAGGTTACCTATGTACTTCAACAAATTACTCCAGAAGTTTTTGCGTGAAATACGTTTAAAGATTCCGATAACAATATCGATAGGTAACCTGCATTAGTTTATGCTGGTATTCTTCCAGGAATCCCTCTAATGACTTCTTCAGAAATCCCTCCAGCTATTTAACCATTTTATACCCAACCCCGCCTCTAGACTACTCCTCACATTTTCGTTTATATTTTTTTTTTGTAGGCGGGATTCGGTGACAAAACGTAATATGATAAGCTATTGACGTGTTGTTCTTTCGACGTTTTATCCCTTCCGACAATTTGAGATTCTACGTTTTGGCATTTGACGTTTCGTCTTTCGACATTTTGTCCCTGAACCATTAAGTAATTCTAGGAAACGGTTGGGGGACGAACCGTCGAATTCCAAAACATAGAAGAAATCCAAAACGCCGAAAGGATAAAATGTCGAAAGAACCAAACGGTTGGGTAACAAAAGGTCGGATGCCAAAACGTCGAAAGGAACAAACTTCGTAGGTACGAAATGTCGATGGGACCAAACTTCTAATGGACAAAACATCGAAAGTACAAAACGTCAAAAGGAAAAAACGTAATATGATGCGCTTCCGACGTTTTGTCCTTTCGACGATTTGTCCCACTAGACGTTTCGGCATTCAACGTTTTGTCTTTCGACATTTTGTCCCTTAACCCTAGGAAACAATTATCATTTGTACGTAGCTACGGACAATTCTGATCAATTTAGGGTGTAATGAGATTACATAGCTAAACAGAGATTTTACAACCATCGATACGGTCCTCCGCCATCCAATCGAATCCGATTCAACGCGGATTGAGTTGTTTGAACTTGATCGCAGCCAGAGCCAGCCATGTACGAATCACATCGATCATAGACCACAGATTAATTATGCATTCATACGAGACAGTGACAACAAGGTAAAAGGGGAAACAACCGGAACTGTGCGAAAGTCTTGCTCTGGCAAAACAAAACGAGACTTATAGACGATTCTCGACTACTTTTTCAAATCGACTTTAGTAAAGTTGCACACGGTTGGGAGAAAAATAAGATTATAAGAAAAGGAAGATAAGTAAGTTTGACTCAAGTAGTGTTTTGTTTTGATTCGTGATTAAATCACTTTGTCTCTCCATATAGGTGAAACTAGTGGTTAGGCTTTGAACACTGAAAATCTCACTTACGTCGTTTTATAATTCCGAAAATTAAACGATATAAAAGTGAAAATCGAATTGATTCATAGTGTAACGTGTAGATTTTCGTCTGTGCGAAACACGTAGGATCAATAAACTAAGTGTATTTACTCTTCTGACCTACGGCTGTTTGAATAGGTTTTCGAGAATTCAGATTCGAGTAAACCGGCGAAAAGGCGGTTCACATAATGGGGAGTAGGACGACCCGACAAGCAGCCAAGGAGGCGTAACATTTATCGAAAGTCAACATCCATCTTCGATATTGTCTCTTAGAGCCGGTTGGCGCGGAGGTTTTTTCAACGTGCAAAACATTGCGTTTGTTGGTGATCAAGCGAAGAGGGGCGAATCTGTGCGAACGGGGGCCCGAACGGTGTCTGCTAGACTTATAGACGACAACGTTGATTTCCTATGATGAATTTTAAAATCTCAAAGCTACATCGTTCATAAGCTAAAAAAGATTCATTTCATGCTCATTGACGATGATCGTGTACCCATAAGGTACATGTGACCGATCAGCCCACAATTGAAATGTGTCATTTGGACGACGACGTTGTCGTTTTGCTTTCTTCGCCTTCGCATTCTGTCGTTTGTTTTTTTTCGTTTGAATAAATTTACCCGTCGTAAATGAAAACCGGTAAATCTGCGAAGGTGTCACTTTTGAACATACTAGAGGAAGAAAAGGACCACCGATCCTGATCTACACTGGCGGCTGTGTGCACTCTCTGCATAGATCTGGTCCGTCTTCTGATTCACTACGAACCGGCTTGCGATCGTTTAGCCTCACAGAGTTATTATTTTTTCGGTGCGATCCAACAGATGACGATCATGTGGTCGACACATACTACTTGCAGTGCATGTAGGTGAAAAGAACTGAGTCACTGAGTAGAATTGCGCAAATGTTGATGTTTGTCTCGGATGTTTTGACTTGTTATGAATCGGAAAGTGGCGGCAAACACTCATCAACCCGTTATGGGGGCATGTGACGATCGATCATCTACTAGACTAGAATGATCTCTGATATTATGCATATGAGTGTCAACAAGCACTCGATAGGTTAGTAGAGTATGAACTTGTCAGGGTGCTTCCAACTTGCCTAAATTGATTTGATTAGGATGGGTAAAGCAATAATGCCGATTAAATGGTGAGTTCGTTTCATACTTAATTTTTTGATCTACCTATTTTCAAGAATGGCAGTACATTTGTATTATTCTCTTCTTAATTTTGATCGAAAATTTGTTGATGACAATCACATAATTGTGCCACGAAGTACTTTGTTTTTAGGCAGACAAGTTTTTGTCCTATATAAGCGGCTGGTGAGCTCGTTTCATGCTTTTTTTAACCACATGATCGGTAACGGAGCCAATCGAAGAAAAATGAAATGCATCTTCCGATCAGCTCGTTTCAAGTTGGTGACTCTTCTCTACACAACGTAATAGAATTGATATCTGAAGAATGGATTCATAATAGATCTTCAGAGGATTCGTAACAAAATCTCTGGATCTTGACCATTTAGAAAGATGACGTCTTGTGAAAAATTGTTATTCTAGCCAATAGGTTCGAGATTTCGTCAACAGGTGACGCAAGTGAGCATAAAACTATTATTTTACAATTGTCTTAGGTTCCTGACTACTTATAGAAATGTTGCTTTTGATAAACTTGTCCAGGTAGTCAAGGGTTATCATTATTCGTGCCATGCTATTCAATATATTGCCCCCAGATGGAACTGTGACTGTGATTTTTTGCCAAAAATCTCGAGCCTATTGGCTAGAATGAGCATTTTTAACGAAGACGCCTTTTTTTTAAGTGGTCATAATCGCGAGACATCTTCAAAATAAAAGATTCATGCAAACTAGTACCACCTAGTGGCAAAATCTTGAATCTCTCTGATAGAATATTTATTGATCTTGGACTATCTGAACAACTTTGCAAAAAAGCGTAATCTTTCTAAGTGGTCGGGATCCTGAGATAATTGCAAAACAAACGTTGTATGCCCATTAGTGCCACCTGGTGGCAAAATCTCGGATTTCATGGCCAAAACAAGGATGAGCTACTGATATTTTTTGTCAAAGACGCCATCTTTCTACGTGGTCAGGATCCTGAGCTAATCGCAAAACAAAAGTTTCATGTTCACTAGCGCCGCCTGGTGGGTAAATTTCGAATCTCTTGCTTTTGTAATGATAGCCCTTGAGCTATTGAACAACCTTGACAAAGACGCCATCTTTCTAAGTGGTCGGGATCCTAAGATATCAGAAAAACATAATTTCGATGCCTACTAGCGCCGCTTGGTGGCAGAATTCCGCAATTTAATAACCTCCGCATGTTAGCTCTTAATCTACTGAACAATTTTGCAGAACATCTTGACCCTCTGTTTTGATTAATGTTTAAGATATTGTTTACTTATTTAGAAAAACGGTCGTTAATCTGAATTTCGATCGTAAAAAAGTGGTCGTGTAAACAGCCGTCGTTAAGAGAACAGTCGTAAAAAGAGGATGGATTGTACCTATTTTCAAGTCAGGCAGCGTATTTCTATTATTGTCTTCTTAATATTTAACGAAAATTTGTTGATGACTGCTACAAAATTGTGCTACAGTAAAGACCTAAATTTCGAAATTTGAAATTCTTAATAATTATCCAAGAAGCATATCCATGCAATCTTGGATTACGGTACATAGAAAATAGAAGTAAAAAACAATGTTTATATTCACAAAATCATAAAACCAAGTCCTTTAACCCTCTAATACCCAACCGCACTTTGGAATTTTGTGTATTTTTCCGTAGCTCGGAAATCAAAATGATTTTATTTTTTGGCTCAAACCTTGTTTCATAACAAGCATATGAGTAATTTTTTTTATGACTTTTGAAACTTTTTTGTATTTTTGAAAATTGTTTGAAAAATTGTATTCTTATATAACCTACAAATGCCTGGAGTTTATTTAACGTGTAATATACAAAATCGTACCTTTTATATTTCTCTACTATTAACCTATAACAGAAGAAGAGCTTGATGGTATTAAAATAATTTCAAATCTGTTTTTCCGTTAATTACACGGAAAATAAAACTATTTTCAGAAAAATATTTAAAATTTATTATTTTTAAAAGTACCGTAAAAACTTTAATTTTTATTATTGCCAAAAATCAGTAACTAGAAAGGCTTCGAGAAAAAAATGAAAAGGGATAGGGATGTTCAAAAATAAAAATTATAAAAATCAAAAACCAAAATTCAAAGATTTGCGAATAAAAATAAATCATTGCCCAGAACGTGTTTAGAACGATGTTAGATAACTAAAAATGATATTTAGATCGAAAATAAAAATTTGGGTATTAGAGGGTTAAGTCAAAATAAAACTTGCAACCAGTCGAAATTGTTTTTCCCGATTTTAGCTCTTTCCCAATTTTGTCAACCCTAAATGCAGCATGGGGCTGACAAAATCGAGACATTACTGTACGAAGTGCTTTGTTGTCAGGCAGACAAGTTGGTGCCCTATATAAGCGGCTGGTGAGCTCGTTTCATGATATTTTTTCAACCACATAATAGGTAGCGGAGCCAATCGAAGAAAAGTATAATGCACTTCTTTCGATCAGCTAAACAGAGCTCGTTTTAAGTTGTTGACTCTTCTCTACACAACGTAATAAAATTGAGAATAGAATTGATTTTTGAAGAATGTTTGCCTGGTTAGGGGCAAGACTAAGGTTATTAATTTGTGGTGGATTCACCATATTGGCGGATTATCATTTGTACTTCTGTTAGATTCCTAGTGAAATGTTTGTCAAATTGGAAATCCTTGACGGGCTTTTAGGAAGATTTTTTTTTTAAATTACTGCCATTTACTTTGAGAGGCCCATTAAAGTAGACATGTGTGCCGAAATATTTTTAATCCATAGCGACTTCGAGACATTTTCACTGTTTTAGTCGTCTATAAACTGATCGGTGACAGACTTTCCTCAAATTAGTCCCCGGTTTTGGATTTTTCGATTAGGGTGAGAATTTCCGAAATAAGATGACCAGAAAAATCGCAACTTTCCAAAAAAAAAAAAATTAAAAAAATATCATAACTTTTGAACCGCTTGACCGATTTTCAACTTTCTTGGACAAAATGATAGCTAAAGATTTTGGCTTTTCAAGAAAAATATTGTTTACGTGAAAAAGAAAATAAAAAAACCGTTTTTTGTGTTTTGAAGGCTTCGGGACCAAAGGGGCTATTGCTGTTCTCATTTTTTCTTAAAAGTTCGAAGAATTTTCCGTTTACTGTCAAATATTCAGCGATGTATATTTTTTTAGTTTTTGAGATATATTTTTTTGAAAATAAAAAATCAGTAATTTTTCATCCGCACACACTATAGGTCTCAGTGCATTAGATTTTTATTTAAAAAAATCATAACTTTTGAACAGCTCCACCGATTTCCTTTCTTTTTCAATGGAATAACTGCTTAAGATTTCAACTTTAAAAAAAAATAAAACACCGAAAAAAAATTTTCACATGAAACTTATAAAAAAATCCTTAAAAATTAGAAATTTTTTATATTTTTGCATGCTATTTTGTTTTCAGGGTTCTATATTTTGTTTTGAAAAGTTGAAATTTTAAGCTTGTATTCCATGAAAAAAGATTGGAAATCGGTTGAGCTGTTTAAAAGTTATGATTTTTTTTTAAAATAAAAAATCTAATGCGTTGAGACCTACAGTGTGTGCGGATGAAAAAT